>NW_026138401.1:0-92621 GCF_025592945.1 Manacus candei
TTTCTTGGCATGGTAGCAGTCTTTTCTTTTCTTTTAAGACTACAATTAGTTGTAGGAGAGAGAATGTAGATGATACATGGAAACTAATAGAGAGTGTATCATATGCCCATCTTCAAGAAATTAGCTTACAGGCCTCAGAAAACTCGTTTAATAAGAGATTGTTCTGTTAAGAAGAAAGTCAATTCTACATTGTTTAAGCAAATGGGAAGTTCTAAGACACGTCTTAGCTGGTCCTAAAGCATTTAGTGTAGGGGTTAGGGGTCGGAGAGATCAATCAGAGATGCTACGAGGCCGCCTAAGGGAGAAGACCACTCTGTGAAAATGACTGCCCCTCCCAGAAGAAATGGACGCTAGATGGCAGTCTTGCTCCACGAATAAAATCCAAGAGGCTATTTGACCCTAAAATCAGAAGAGAATTTTGGACCGCTTGTGAAGGGGAGGGTCTTTCAAGTATCACTTGAAAGTATTTATACTCCGAAATTTATACTGATTCTTTGATTCATGCATGGCAGAGTACCCCCACGAATCCCCAGCTGGCATATTAAAGAAATGTTCCATCCAATGGTTTCCGGTCATGGGGTTTAATTCTTTTGTTTTATCCCTTTGATTCCATGAAGTTCCAAAGATATCCCACGGTTTGTTTAATTCCATGAGGTCCCGCACATCCCAATGATGTCCCTTAAGTCCCTGCTTTCTGTAGTTTCCCAGGGAACATTTCCCAGGGAGCACTTTTGCTAGGGACAAAGACCGCTTGTGGTTTCGTCGGGGGCTGTGGCACCAGTGCCACGGGGAGGCAGTGCGTGGGAGAAACACCTTCCCCTGAGAAAACTCGGACGTGGCATCCCTCGCACTTGTTTTGGGATTCATGGAGATGCAGTCTCAGGAAGCGAGTTCTACTGCGTCCCTCGTCCAGCTCTTCTTGCTCCGAGGACCAGGGAACAGCCTCTCACACCTGAACTGGATGTACTGCAATCTGCACATTTGCAGCAGGTTGAGGGGCACTCAGAGGCACATTCAAAAATTTCATTCTCTTTCCCATCTCTGTCACCTCCGTAGGACATAAATGACCACCAAAGCAGGGTGTGATCTATTGCCATGTGCACTGGAAAACCCAGGTCATCTCCTCAGGGCATTCATCACAGACCTGCCATCCCCTCTTGGCACTCACAATAGAACCACAACTTCCAGCACTGGCTTCTCACCCGGCACACAGAGATTCTTTTGCCTTCCTTGGAGAGACCGGAAGAACTAGACAGGGTGTATCTGTTTGCATTGCCCAGACAAGTCTTGAGCACGCACCTGCTGTTGGTGTGGGGAGATGACCCTGAGCAAGAACAATTGCCATCAACCTCCTGGGGAGACCTTGAAGTTATGTGGGACAAAGAGTGTCTCGGTGTCACATTGCATTTACGGTTCTAAATCCTGGCAAAGCCCATGCGTGCAGCTCTGGGATGTGCTTCTCTTGGACAGAGCTCCGCGTTTCCATCTCTCAGGCGGTGGGGCATCTCAGATAGTGGCAGAGCAGGTGGCACCCCACAAGGGCTTAGGTGCATCCAGGCTCCTGGCGTGGCAGCAGGAACCCCAGGAGATACTGCCCCTGCTGCCATGAGCTGTCTGTGTCTGTGTGCAAGCGAAGGACTCGTGTGTCTGAAAACCCTCCTGTGAGCGAGCAGGGAGCCCCCGCCAGAGCACCACTGACTCTTGGCCAACTGGCCATCCACCAGGACCCCAGAGGCCATTTTCCAGCGCTGCTAGGCAGAATATCCTTCCCAGTCTGTCCGGACGTTCGGGGTTGCCCCATCACAGGGACAGAATCTGGCACTTGCCCTTGTTGAACTTCCTCTGGTTGAGGATTGCCCAAACCTCTGATTTGAGGTCTCTCTGCGGGGCCTCCGTCTTCCATGAGGCCCTGGAGTGTTACAATGGCCCCTTGATTGCTTGGGAATGCGCAGTGTTCTGTGTTCCATGTGTTCCATGAGGCCCCATATTGTCACAATGGCACTGAAATGAGAGAGGATCTCCATCCTTAATGGCTTCGTAAATCACAAGTTTTTCTTAGATAAAAATCCTAATCAACAAAGGGGTTTGCTTTCTTGGCATGGTAGCAGTCTTTTCTTTTCTTTTAAGACTACAATTAGTTGTAGGAGAGAGAATGTAGATGATACATGGAAACTAATAGAGAGTGTATCATATGCCCATCTTCAAGAAATTAGCTTACAGGCCTCAGAAAACTCGTTTAATAAGAGATTGTTCTGTTAAGAAGAAAGTCAATTCTACATTGTTTAAGCAAATGGGAAGTTCTAAGACACGTCTTAGCTGGTCCTAAAGCATTTAGTGTAGGGGTTAGGGGTCGGAGAGATCAATCAGAGATGCTACGAGGCCGCCTAAGGGAGAAGACCACTCTGTGAAAATGACTGCCCCTCCCAGAAGAAATGGACGCTAGATGGCAGTCTTGCTCCACGAATAAAATCCAAGAGGCTATTTGACCCTAAAATCAGAAGAGAATTTTGGACCGCTTGTGAAGGGGAGGGTCTTTCAAGTATCACTTGAAAGTATTTATACTCCGAAATTTATACTGATTCTTTGATTCATGCATGGCAGAGTACCCCCACGAATCCCCAGCTGGCATATTAAAGAAATGTTCCATCCAATGGTTTCCGGTCATGGGGTTTAATTCTTTTGTTTTATCCCTTTGATTCCATGAAGTTCCAAAGATATCCCACGGTTTGTTTAATTCCATGAGGTCCCGCACATCCCAATGATGTCCCTTAAGTCCCTGCTTTCTGTAGTTTCCCAGGGAACATTTCCCAGGGAGCACTTTTGCTAGGGACAAAGACCGCTTGTGGTTTCGTCGGGGGCTGTGGCACCAGTGCCACGGGGAGGCAGTGCGTGGGAGAAACACCTTCCCCTGAGAAAACTCGGACGTGGCATCCCTCGCACTTGTTTTGGGATTCATGGAGATGCAGTCTCAGGAAGCGAGTTCTACTGCGTCCCTCGTCCAGCTCTTCTTGCTCCGAGGACCAGGGAACAGCCTCTCACACCTGAACTGGATGTACTGCAATCTGCACATTTGCGGCAGGTTGAGGGGCACTCAGAGGCACATTCAAAAATTTCATTCTCTTTCCCATCTCTGTCACCTCCGTAGGACATAAATGACCACCAAAGCAGGGTGTGATCTATTGCCATGTGCACTGGAAAACCCAGGTCATCTCCTCAGGGCATTCATCACAGACCTGCCATCCCCTCTTGGCACTCACAATAGAACCACAACTTCCAGCACTGGCTTCTCACCCGGCACACAGAGATTCTTTTGCCTTCCTTGGAGAGACCGGAAGAACTAGACAGGGTGTATCTGTTTGCATTGCCCAGACAAGTCTTGAGCACGCACCTGCTGTTGGTGTGGGGAGATGACCCTGAGCAAGAACAATTGCCATCAACCTCCTGGGGAGACCTTGAAGTTATGTGGGACAAAGAGTGTCTCGGTGTCACATTGCATTTACGGTTCTAAATCCTGGCAAAGCCCATGCGTGCAGCTCTGGGATGTGCTTCTCTTGGACAGAGCTCCGCGTTTCCATCTCTCAGGCGGTGGGGCATCTCAGATAGTGGCAGAGCAGGTGGCACCCCACAAGGGCTTAGGTGCATCCAGGCTCCTGGCGTGGCAGCAGGAACCCCAGGAGATACTGCCCCTGCTGCCATGAACTGTCTGTGTCTGTGTGCAAGCGAAGGACTCGTGTGTCTGAAAACCCTCCTGTGAGCGAGCAGGGAGCCCCCGCCAGAGCACCACTGACTCTTGGCCAACTGGCCATCCACCAGGACCCCAGAGGCCATTTTCCAGCGCTGCTAGGCAGAATATCCTTCCCAGTCTGTCCGGACGTTCGGGGTTGCCCCATCACAGGGACAGAATCTGGCACTTGCCCTTGTTGAACTTCCTCTGGTTGAGGATTGCCCAAACCTCTGATTTGAGGTCTCTCTGCGGGGCCTCCGTCTTCCATGAGGCCCTGGAGTGTTACAATGGCCCCTTGATTGCTTGGGAATGCGCAGTGTTCTGTGTTCCATGTGTTCCATGAGGCCCCATATTGTCACAATGGCACTGAAATGAGAGAGGATCTCCATCCTTAATGGCTTCGTAAATCACAAGTTTTTCTTAGATAAAAATCCTAATCAACAAAGGGGTTTGCTTTCTTGGCATGGTAGCAGTCTTTTCTTTTCTTTTAAGACTACAATTAGTTGTAGGAGAGAGAATGTAGATGATACATGGAAACTAATAGAGAGTGTATCATATGCCCATCTTCAAGAAATTAGCTTACAGGCCTCAGAAAACTCGTTTAATAAGAGATTGTTCTGTTAAGAAGAAAGTCAATTCTACATTGTTTAAGCAAATGGGAAGTTCTAAGACACGTCTTAGCTGGTCCTAAAGCATTTAGTGTAGGGGTTAGGGGTCGGAGAGATCAATCAGAGATGCTACGAGGCCGCCTAAGGGAGAAGACCACTCTGTGAAAATGACTGCCCCTCCCAGAAGAAATGGACGCTAGATGGCAGTCTTGCTCCACGAATAAAATCCAAGAGGCTATTTGACCCTAAAATCAGAAGAGAATTTTGGACCGCTTGTGAAGGGGAGGGTCTTTCAAGTATCACTTGAAAGTATTTATACTCCGAAATTTATACTGATTCTTTGATTCATGCATGGCAGAGTACCCCCACGAATCCCCAGCTGGCATATTAAAGAAATGTTCCATCCAATGGTTTCCGGTCATGGGGTTTAATTCTTTTGTTTTATCCCTTTGATTCCATGAAGTTCCAAAGATATCCCACGGTTTGTTTAATTCCATGAGGTCCCGCACATCCCAATGATGTCCCTTAAGTCCCTGCTTTCTGTAGTTTCCCAGGGAACATTTCCCAGGGAGCACTTTTGCTAGGGACAAAGACCGCTTGTGGTTTCGTCGGGGGCTGTGGCACCAGTGCCACGGGGAGGCAGTGCGTGGGAGAAACACCTTCCCCTGAGAAAACTCGGACGTGGCATCCCTCGCACTTGTTTTGGGATTCATGGAGATGCAGTCTCAGGAAGCGAGTTCTACTGCGTCCCTCGTCCAGCTCTTCTTGCTCCGAGGACCAGGGAACAGCCTCTCACACCTGAACTGGATGTACTGCAATCTGCACATTTGCGGCAGGTTGAGGGGCACTCAGAGGCACATTCAAAAATTTCATTCTCTTTCCCATCTCTGTCACCTCCGTAGGACATAAATGACCACCAAAGCAGGGTGTGATCTATTGCCATGTGCACTGGAAAACCCAGGTCATCTCCTCAGGGCATTCATCACAGACCTGCCATCCCCTCTTGGCACTCACAATAGAACCACAACTTCCAGCACTGGCTTCTCACCCGGCACACAGAGATTCTTTTGCCTTCCTTGGAGAGACCGGAAGAACTAGACAGGGTGTATCTGTTTGCATTGCCCAGACAAGTCTTGAGCACGCACCTGCTGTTGGTGTGGGGAGATGACCCTGAGCAAGAACAATTGCCATCAACCTCCTGGGGAGACCTTGAAGTTATGTGGGACAAAGAGTGTCTCGGTGTCACATTGCATTTACGGTTCTAAATCCTGGCAAAGCCCATGCGTGCAGCTCTGGGATGTGCTTCTCTTGGACAGAGCTCCGCGTTTCCATCTCTCAGGCGGTGGGGCATCTCAGATAGTGGCAGAGCAGGTGGCACCCCACAAGGGCTTAGGTGCATCCAGGCTCCTGGCGTGGCAGCAGGAACCCCAGGAGATACTGCCCCTGCTGCCATGAGCTGTCTGTGTCTGTGTGCAAGCGAAGGACTCGTGTGTCTGAAAACCCTCCTGTGAGCGAGCAGGGAGCCCCCGCCAGAGCACCACTGACTCTTGGCCAACTGGCCATCCACCAGGACCCCAGAGGCCATTTTCCAGCGCTGCTAGGCAGAATATCCTTCCCAGTCTGTCCGGACGTTCGGGGTTGCCCCATCACAGGGACAGAATCTGGCACTTGCCCTTGTTGAACTTCCTCTGGTTGAGGATTGCCCAAACCTCTGATTTGAGGTCTCTCTGCGGGGCCTCCGTCTTCCATGAGGCCCTGGAGTGTTACAATGGCCCCTTGATTGCTTGGGAATGCGCAGTGTTCTGTGTTCCATGTGTTCCATGAGGCCCCATATTGTCACAATGGCACTGAAATGAGAGAGGATCTCCATCCTTAATGGCTTCGTAAATCACAAGTTTTTCTTAGATAAAAATCCTAATCAACAAAGGGGTTTGCTTTCTTGGCATGGTAGCAGTCTTTTCTTTTCTTTTAAGACTACAATTAGTTGTAGGAGAGAGAATGTAGATGATACATGGAAACTAATAGAGAGTGTATCATATGCCCATCTTCAAGAAATTAGCTTACAGGCCTCAGAAAACTCGTTTAATAAGAGATTGTTCTGTTAAGAAGAAAGTCAATTCTACATTGTTTAAGCAAATGGGAAGTTCTAAGACACGTCTTAGCTGGTCCTAAAGCATTTAGTGTAGGGGTTAGGGGTCGGAGAGATCAATCAGAGATGCTACGAGGCCGCCTAAGGGAGAAGACCACTCTGTGAAAATGACTGCCCCTCCCAGAAGAAATGGACGCTAGATGGCAGTCTTGCTCCACGAATAAAATCCAAGAGGCTATTTGACCCTAAAATCAGAAGAGAATTTTGGACCGCTTGTGAAGGGGAGGGTCTTTCAAGTATCACTTGAAAGTATTTATACTCCGAAATTTATACTGATTCTTTGATTCATGCATGGCAGAGTACCCCCACGAATCCCCAGCTGGCATATTAAAGAAATGTTCCATCCAATGGTTTCCGGTCATGGGGTTTAATTCTTTTGTTTTATCCCTTTGATTCCATGAAGTTCCAAAGATATCCCACGGTTTGTTTAATTCCATGAGGTCCCGCACATCCCAATGATGTCCCTTAAGTCCCTGCTTTCTGTAGTTTCCCAGGGAACATTTCCCAGGGAGCACTTTTGCTAGGGACAAAGACCGCTTGTGGTTTCGTCGGGGGCTGTGGCACCAGTGCCACGGGGAGGCAGTGCGTGGGAGAAACACCTTCCCCTGAGAAAACTCGGACGTGGCATCCCTCGCACTTGTTTTGGGATTCATGGAGATGCAGTCTCAGGAAGCGAGTTCTACTGCGTCCCTCGTCCAGCTCTTCTTGCTCCGAGGACCAGGGAACAGCCTCTCACACCTGAACTGGATGTACTGCAATCTGCACATTTGCAGCAGGTTGAGGGGCACTCAGAGGCACATTCAAAAATTTCATTCTCTTTCCCATCTCTGTCACCTCCGTAGGACATAAATGACCACCAAAGCAGGGTGTGATCTATTGCCATGTGCACTGGAAAACCCAGGTCATCTCCTCAGGGCATTCATCACAGACCTGCCATCCCCTCTTGGCACTCACAATAGAACCACAACTTCCAGCACTGGCTTCTCACCCGGCACACAGAGATTCTTTTGCCTTCCTTGGAGAGACCGGAAGAACTAGACAGGGTGTATCTGTTTGCATTGCCCAGACAAGTCTTGAGCACGCACCTGCTGTTGGTGTGGGGAGATGACCCTGAGCAAGAACAATTGCCATCAACCTCCTGGGGAGACCTTGAAGTTATGTGGGACAAAGAGTGTCTCGGTGTCACATTGCATTTACGGTTCTAAATCCTGGCAAAGCCCATGCGTGCAGCTCTGGGATGTGCTTCTCTTGGACAGAGCTCCGCGTTTCCATCTCTCAGGCGGTGGGGCATCTCAGATAGTGGCAGAGCAGGTGGCACCCCACAAGGGCTTAGGTGCATCCAGGCTCCTGGCGTGGCAGCAGGAACCCCAGGAGATACTGCCCCTGCTGCCATGAGCTGTCTGTGTCTGTGTGCAAGCGAAGGACTCGTGTGTCTGAAAACCCTCCTGTGAGCGAGCAGGGAGCCCCCGCCAGAGCACCACTGACTCTTGGCCAACTGGCCATCCACCAGGACCCCAGAGGCCATTTTCCAGCGCTGCTAGGCAGAATATCCTTCCCAGTCTGTCCGGACGTTCGGGGTTGCCCCATCACAGGGACAGAATCTGGCACTTGCCCTTGTTGAACTTCCTCTGGTTGAGGATTGCCCAAACCTCTGATTTGAGGTCTCTCTGCGGGGCCTCCGTCTTCCATGAGGCCCTGGAGTGTTACAATGGCCCCTTGATTGCTTGGGAATGCGCAGTGTTCTGTGTTCCATGTGTTCCATGAGGCCCCATATTGTCACAATGGCACTGAAATGAGAGAGGATCTCCATCCTTAATGGCTTCGTAAATCACAAGTTTTTCTTAGATAAAAATCCTAATCAACAAAGGGGTTTGCTTTCTTGGCATGGTAGCAGTCTTTTCTTTTCTTTTAAGACTACAATTAGTTGTAGGAGAGAGAATGTAGATGATACATGGAAACTAATAGAGAGTGTATCATATGCCCATCTTCAAGAAATTAGCTTACAGGCCTCAGAAAACTCGTTTAATAAGAGATTGTTCTGTTAAGAAGAAAGTCAATTCTACATTGTTTAAGCAAATGGGAAGTTCTAAGACACGTCTTAGCTGGTCCTAAAGCATTTAGTGTAGGGGTTAGGGGTCGGAGAGATCAATCAGAGATGCTACGAGGCCGCCTAAGGGAGAAGACCACTCTGTGAAAATGACTGCCCCTCCCAGAAGAAATGGACGCTAGATGGCAGTCTTGCTCCACGAATAAAATCCAAGAGGCTATTTGACCCTAAAATCAGAAGAGAATTTTGGACCGCTTGTGAAGGGGAGGGTCTTTCAAGTATCACTTGAAAGTATTTATACTCCGAAATTTATACTGATTCTTTGATTCATGCATGGCAGAGTACCCCCACGAATCCCCAGCTGGCATATTAAAGAAATGTTCCATCCAATGGTTTCCGGTCATGGGGTTTAATTCTTTTGTTTTATCCCTTTGATTCCATGAAGTTCCAAAGATATCCCACGGTTTGTTTAATTCCATGAGGTCCCGCACATCCCAATGATGTCCCTTAAGTCCCTGCTTTCTGTAGTTTCCCAGGGAACATTTCCCAGGGAGCACTTTTGCTAGGGACAAAGACCGCTTGTGGTTTCGTCGGGGGCTGTGGCACCAGTGCCACGGGGAGGCAGTGCGTGGGAGAAACACCTTCCCCTGAGAAAACTCGGACGTGGCATCCCTCGCACTTGTTTTGGGATTCATGGAGATGCAGTCTCAGGAAGCGAGTTCTACTGCGTCCCTCGTCCAGCTCTTCTTGCTCCGAGGACCAGGGAACAGCCTCTCACACCTGAACTGGATGTACTGCAATCTGCACATTTGCGGCAGGTTGAGGGGCACTCAGAGGCACATTCAAAAATTTCATTCTCTTTCCCATCTCTGTCACCTCCGTAGGACATAAATGACCACCAAAGCAGGGTGTGATCTATTGCCATGTGCACTGGAAAACCCAGGTCATCTCCTCAGGGCATTCATCACAGACCTGCCATCCCCTCTTGGCACTCACAATAGAACCACAACTTCCAGCACTGGCTTCTCACCCGGCACACAGAGATTCTTTTGCCTTCCTTGGAGAGACCGGAAGAACTAGACAGGGTGTATCTGTTTGCATTGCCCAGACAAGTCTTGAGCACGCACCTGCTGTTGGTGTGGGGAGATGACCCTGAGCAAGAACAATTGCCATCAACCTCCTGGGGAGACCTTGAAGTTATGTGGGACAAAGAGTGTCTCGGTGTCACATTGCATTTACGGTTCTAAATCCTGGCAAAGCCCATGCGTGCAGCTCTGGGATGTGCTTCTCTTGGACAGAGCTCCGCGTTTCCATCTCTCAGGCGGTGGGGCATCTCAGATAGTGGCAGAGCAGGTGGCACCCCACAAGGGCTTAGGTGCATCCAGGCTCCTGGCGTGGCAGCAGGAACCCCAGGAGATACTGCCCCTGCTGCCATGAGCTGTCTGTGTCTGTGTGCAAGCGAAGGACTCGTGTGTCTGAAAACCCTCCTGTGAGCGAGCAGGGAGCCCCCGCCAGAGCACCACTGACTCTTGGCCAACTGGCCATCCACCAGGACCCCAGAGGCCATTTTCCAGCGCTGCTAGGCAGAATATCCTTCCCAGTCTGTCCGGACGTTCGGGGTTGCCCCATCACAGGGACAGAATCTGGCACTTGCCCTTGTTGAACTTCCTCTGGTTGAGGATTGCCCAAACCTCTGATTTGAGGTCTCTCTGCGGGGCCTCCGTCTTCCATGAGGCCCTGGAGTGTTACAATGGCCCCTTGATTGCTTGGGAATGCGCAGTGTTCTGTGTTCCATGTGTTCCATGAGGCCCCATATTGTCACAATGGCACTGAAATGAGAGAGGATCTCCATCCTTAATGGCTTCGTAAATCACAAGTTTTTCTTAGATAAAAATCCTAATCAACAAAGGGGTTTGCTTTCTTGGCATGGTAGCAGTCTTTTCTTTTCTTTTAAGACTACAATTAGTTGTAGGAGAGAGAATGTAGATGATACATGGAAACTAATAGAGAGTGTATCATATGCCCATCTTCAAGAAATTAGCTTACAGGCCTCAGAAAACTCGTTTAATAAGAGATTGTTCTGTTAAGAAGAAAGTCAATTCTACATTGTTTAAGCAAATGGGAAGTTCTAAGACACGTCTTAGCTGGTCCTAAAGCATTTAGTGTAGGGGTTAGGGGTCGGAGAGATCAATCAGAGATGCTACGAGGCCGCCTAAGGGAGAAGACCACTCTGTGAAAATGACTGCCCCTCCCAGAAGAAATGGACGCTAGATGGCAGTCTTGCTCCACGAATAAAATCCAAGAGGCTATTTGACCCTAAAATCAGAAGAGAATTTTGGACCGCTTGTGAAGGGGAGGGTCTTTCAAGTATCACTTGAAAGTATTTATACTCCGAAATTTATACTGATTCTTTGATTCATGCATGGCAGAGTACCCCCACGAATCCCCAGCTGGCATATTAAAGAAATGTTCCATCCAATGGTTTCCGGTCATGGGGTTTAATTCTTTTGTTTTATCCCTTTGATTCCATGAAGTTCCAAAGATATCCCACGGTTTGTTTAATTCCATGAGGTCCCGCACATCCCAATGATGTCCCTTAAGTCCCTGCTTTCTGTAGTTTCCCAGGGAACATTTCCCAGGGAGCACTTTTGCTAGGGACAAAGACCGCTTGTGGTTTCGTCGGGGGCTGTGGCACCAGTGCCACGGGGAGGCAGTGCGTGGGAGAAACACCTTCCCCTGAGAAAACTCGGACGTGGCATCCCTCGCACTTGTTTTGGGATTCATGGAGATGCAGTCTCAGGAAGCGAGTTCTACTGCGTCCCTCGTCCAGCTCTTCTTGCTCCGAGGACCAGGGAACAGCCTCTCACACCTGAACTGGATGTACTGCAATCTGCACATTTGCGGCAGGTTGAGGGGCACTCAGAGGCACATTCAAAAATTTCATTCTCTTTCCCATCTCTGTCACCTCCGTAGGACATAAATGACCACCAAAGCAGGGTGTGATCTATTGCCATGTGCACTGGAAAACCCAGGTCATCTCCTCAGGGCATTCATCACAGACCTGCCATCCCCTCTTGGCACTCACAATAGAACCACAACTTCCAGCACTGGCTTCTCACCCGGCACACAGAGATTCTTTTGCCTTCCTTGGAGAGACCGGAAGAACTAGACAGGGTGTATCTGTTTGCATTGCCCAGACAAGTCTTGAGCACGCACCTGCTGTTGGTGTGGGGAGATGACCCTGAGCAAGAACAATTGCCATCAACCTCCTGGGGAGACCTTGAAGTTATGTGGGACAAAGAGTGTCTCGGTGTCACATTGCATTTACGGTTCTAAATCCTGGCAAAGCCCATGCGTGCAGCTCTGGGATGTGCTTCTCTTGGACAGAGCTCCGCGTTTCCATCTCTCAGGCGGTGGGGCATCTCAGATAGTGGCAGAGCAGGTGGCACCCCACAAGGGCTTAGGTGCATCCAGGCTCCTGGCGTGGCAGCAGGAACCCCAGGAGATACTGCCCCTGCTGCCATGAACTGTCTGTGTCTGTGTGCAAGCGAAGGACTCGTGTGTCTGAAAACCCTCCTGTGAGCGAGCAGGGAGCCCCCGCCAGAGCACCACTGACTCTTGGCCAACTGGCCATCCACCAGGACCCCAGAGGCCATTTTCCAGCGCTGCTAGGCAGAATATCCTTCCCAGTCTGTCCGGACGTTCGGGGTTGCCCCATCACAGGGACAGAATCTGGCACTTGCCCTTGTTGAACTTCCTCTGGTTGAGGATTGCCCAAACCTCTGATTTGAGGTCTCTCTGCGGGGCCTCCGTCTTCCATGAGGCCCTGGAGTGTTACAATGGCCCCTTGATTGCTTGGGAATGCGCAGTGTTCTGTGTTCCATGTGTTCCATGAGGCCCCATATTGTCACAATGGCACTGAAATGAGAGAGGATCTCCATCCTTAATGGCTTCGTAAATCACAAGTTTTTCTTAGATAAAAATCCTAATCAACAAAGGGGTTTGCTTTCTTGGCATGGTAGCAGTCTTTTCTTTTCTTTTAAGACTACAATTAGTTGTAGGAGAGAGAATGTAGATGATACATGGAAACTAATAGAGAGTGTATCATATGCCCATCTTCAAGAAATTAGCTTACAGGCCTCAGAAAACTCGTTTAATAAGAGATTGTTCTGTTAAGAAGAAAGTCAATTCTACATTGTTTAAGCAAATGGGAAGTTCTAAGACACGTCTTAGCTGGTCCTAAAGCATTTAGTGTAGGGGTTAGGGGTCGGAGAGATCAATCAGAGATGCTACGAGGCCGCCTAAGGGAGAAGACCACTCTGTGAAAATGACTGCCCCTCCCAGAAGAAATGGACGCTAGATGGCAGTCTTGCTCCACGAATAAAATCCAAGAGGCTATTTGACCCTAAAATCAGAAGAGAATTTTGGACCGCTTGTGAAGGGGAGGGTCTTTCAAGTATCACTTGAAAGTATTTATACTCCGAAATTTATACTGATTCTTTGATTCATGCATGGCAGAGTACCCCCACGAATCCCCAGCTGGCATATTAAAGAAATGTTCCATCCAATGGTTTCCGGTCATGGGGTTTAATTCTTTTGTTTTATCCCTTTGATTCCATGAAGTTCCAAAGATATCCCACGGTTTGTTTAATTCCATGAGGTCCCGCACATCCCAATGATGTCCCTTAAGTCCCTGCTTTCTGTAGTTTCCCAGGGAACATTTCCCAGGGAGCACTTTTGCTAGGGACAAAGACCGCTTGTGGTTTCGTCGGGGGCTGTGGCACCAGTGCCACGGGGAGGCAGTGCGTGGGAGAAACACCTTCCCCTGAGAAAACTCGGACGTGGCATCCCTCGCACTTGTTTTGGGATTCATGGAGATGCAGTCTCAGGAAGCGAGTTCTACTGCGTCCCTCGTCCAGCTCTTCTTGCTCCGAGGACCAGGGAACAGCCTCTCACACCTGAACTGGATGTACTGCAATCTGCACATTTGCGGCAGGTTGAGGGGCACTCAGAGGCACATTCAAAAATTTCATTCTCTTTCCCATCTCTGTCACCTCCGTAGGACATAAATGACCACCAAAGCAGGGTGTGATCTATTGCCATGTGCACTGGAAAACCCAGGTCATCTCCTCAGGGCATTCATCACAGACCTGCCATCCCCTCTTGGCACTCACAATAGAACCACAACTTCCAGCACTGGCTTCTCACCCGGCACACAGAGATTCTTTTGCCTTCCTTGGAGAGACCAGAAGAACTAGACAGGGTGTATCTGTTTGCATTGCCCAGACAAGTCTTGAGCACACACCTGCTGTTGGTGTGGGGAGATGACCCTGAGCAAGAACAATTGCCATCAACCTCCTGGGGAGACCTTGAAGTTATGTGGGACAAAGAGTGTCTCGGTGTCACATTGCATTTACGGTTCTAAATCCTGGCAAAGCCCATGCGTGCAGCTCTGGGATGTGCTTCTCTTGGACAGAGCTCCGCGTTTCCATCTCTCAGGCGGTGGGGCATCTCAGATAGTGGCAGAGCAGGTGGCACCCCACAAGGGCTTAGGTGCATCCAGGCTCCTGGCGTGGCAGCAGGAACCCCAGGAGATACTGCCCCTGCTGCCATGAACTGTCTGTGTCTGTGTGCAAGCGAAGGACTCGTGTGTCTGAAAACCCTCCTGTGAGCGAGCAGGGAGCCCCCGCCAGAGCACCACTGACTCTTGGCCAACTGGCCATCCACCAGGACCCCAGAGGCCATTTTCCAGCGCTGCTAGGCAGAATATCCTTCCCAGTCTGTCCGGACGTTCGGGGTTGCCCCATCACAGGGACAGAATCTGGCACTTGCCCTTGTTGAACTTCCTCTGGTTGAGGATTGCCCAAACCTCTGATTTGAGGTCTCTCTGCGGGGCCTCCGTCTTCCATGAGGCCCTGGAGTGTTACAATGGCCCCTTGATTGCTTGGGAATGCGCAGTGTTCTGTGTTCCATGTGTTCCATGAGGCCCCATATTGTCACAATGGCACTGAAATGAGAGAGGATCTCCATCCTTAATGGCTTCGTAAATCACAAGTTTTTCTTAGATAAAAATCCTAATCAACAAAGGGGTTTGCTTTCTTGGCATGGTAGCAGTCTTTTCTTTTCTTTTAAGACTACAATTAGTTGTAGGAGAGAGAATGTAGATGATACATGGAAACTAATAGAGAGTGTATCATATGCCCATCTTCAAGAAATTAGCTTACAGGCCTCAGAAAACTCGTTTAATAAGAGATTGTTCTGTTAAGAAGAAAGTCAATTCTACATTGTTTAAGCAAATGGGAAGTTCTAAGACACGTCTTAGCTGGTCCTAAAGCATTTAGTGTAGGGGTTAGGGGTCGGAGAGATCAATCAGAGATGCTACGAGGCCGCCTAAGGGAGAAGACCACTCTGTGAAAATGACTGCCCCTCCCAGAAGAAATGGACGCTAGATGGCAGTCTTGCTCCACGAATAAAATCCAAGAGGCTATTTGACCCTAAAATCAGAAGAGAATTTTGGACCGCTTGTGAAGGGGAGGGTCTTTCAAGTATCACTTGAAAGTATTTATACTCCGAAATGTATACTGATTCTTTGATTCATGCATGGCAGAGTACCCCCACGAATCCCCAGCTGGCATATTAAAGAAATGTTCCATCCAATGGTTTCCGGTCATGGGGTTTAATTCTTTTGTTTTATCCCTTTGATTCCATGAAGTTCCAAAGATATCCCACGGTTTGTTTAATTCCATGAGGTCCCGCACATCCCAATGATGTCCCTTAAGTCCCTGCTTTCTGTAGTTTCCCAGGGAACATTTCCCAGGGAGCACTTTTGCTAGGGACAAAGACCGCTTGTGGTTTCGTCGGGGGCTGTGGCACCAGTGCCACGGGGAGGCAGTGCGTGGGAGAAACACCTTCCCCTGAGAAAACTCGGACGTGGCATCCCTCGCACTTGTTTTGGGATTCATGGAGATGCAGTCTCAGGAAGCGAGTTCTACTGCGTCCCTCGTCCAGCTCTTCTTGCTCCGAGGACCAGGGAACAGCCTCTCACACCTGAACTGGATGTACTGCAATCTGCACATTTGCAGCAGGTTGAGGGGCACTCAGAGGCACATTCAAAAATTTCATTCTCTTTCCCATCTCTGTCACCTCCGTAGGACATAAATGACCACCAAAGCAGGGTGTGATCTATTGCCATGTGCACTGGAAAACCCAGGTCATCTCCTCAGGGCATTCATCACAGACCTGCCATCCCCTCTTGGCACTCACAATAGAACCACAACTTCCAGCACTGGCTTCTCACCCGGCACACAGAGATTCTTTTGCCTTCCTTGGAGAGACCGGAAGAACTAGACAGGGTGTATCTGTTTGCATTGCCCAGACAAGTCTTGAGCACGCACCTGCTGTTGGTGTGGGGAGATGACCCTGAGCAAGAACAATTGCCATCAACCTCCTGGGGAGACCTTGAAGTTATGTGGGACAAAGAGTGTCTCGGTGTCACATTGCATTTACGGTTCTAAATCCTGGCAAAGCCCATGCGTGCAGCTCTGGGATGTGCTTCTCTTGGACAGAGCTCCGCGTTTCCATCTCTCAGGCGGTGGGGCATCTCAGATAGTGGCAGAGCAGGTGGCACCCCACAAGGGCTTAGGTGCATCCAGGCTCCTGGCGTGGCAGCAGGAACCCCAGGAGATACTGCCCCTGCTGCCATGAACTGTCTGTGTCTGTGTGCAAGCGAAGGACTCGTGTGTCTGAAAACCCTCCTGTGAGCGAGCAGGGAGCCCCCGCCAGAGCACCACTGACTCTTGGCCAACTGGCCATCCACCAGGACCCCAGAGGCCATTTTCCAGCGCTGCTAGGCAGAATATCCTTCCCAGTCTGTCCGGACGTTCGGGGTTGCCCCATCACAGGGACAGAATCTGGCACTTGCCCTTGTTGAACTTCCTCTGGTTGAGGATTGCCCAAACCTCTGATTTGAGGTCTCTCTGCGGGGCCTCCGTCTTCCATGAGGCCCTGGAGTGTTACAATGGCCCCTTGATTGCTTGGGAATGCGCAGTGTTCTGTGTTCCATGTGTTCCATGAGGCCCCATATTGTCACAATGGCACTGAAATGAGAGAGGATCTCCATCCTTAATGGCTTCGTAAATCACAAGTTTTTCTTAGATAAAAATCCTAATCAACAAAGGGGTTTGCTTTCTTGGCATGGTAGCAGTCTTTTCTTTTCTTTTAAGACTACAATTAGTTGTAGGAGAGAGAATGTAGATGATACATGGAAACTAATAGAGAGTGTATCATATGCCCATCTTCAAGAAATTAGCTTACAGGCCTCAGAAAACTCGTTTAATAAGAGATTGTTCTGTTAAGAAGAAAGTCAATTCTACATTGTTTAAGCAAATGGGAAGTTCTAAGACACGTCTTAGCTGGTCCTAAAGCATTTAGTGTAGGGGTTAGGGGTCGGAGAGATCAATCAGAGATGCTACGAGGCCGCCTAAGGGAGAAGACCACTCTGTGAAAATGACTGCCCCTCCCAGAAGAAATGGACGCTAGATGGCAGTCTTGCTCCACGAATAAAATCCAAGAGGCTATTTGACCCTAAAATCAGAAGAGAATTTTGGACCGCTTGTGAAGGGGAGGGTCTTTCAAGTATCACTTGAAAGTATTTATACTCCGAAATTTATACTGATTCTTTGATTCATGCATGGCAGAGTACCCCCACGAATCCCCAGCTGGCATATTAAAGAAATGTTCCATCCAATGGTTTCCGGTCATGGGGTTTAATTCTTTTGTTTTATCCCTTTGATTCCATGAAGTTCCAAAGATATCCCACGGTTTGTTTAATTCCATGAGGTCCCGCACATCCCAATGATGTCCCTTAAGTCCCTGCTTTCTGTAGTTTCCCAGGGAACATTTCCCAGGGAGCACTTTTGCTAGGGACAAAGACCGCTTGTGGTTTCGTCGGGGGCTGTGGCACCAGTGCCACGGGGAGGCAGTGCGTGGGAGAAACACCTTCCCCTGAGAAAACTCGGACGTGGCATCCCTCGCACTTGTTTTGGGATTCATGGAGATGCAGTCTCAGGAAGCGAGTTCTACTGCGTCCCTCGTCCAGCTCTTCTTGCTCCGAGGACCAGGGAACAGCCTCTCACACCTGAACTGGATGTACTGCAATCTGCACATTTGCGGCAGGTTGAGGGGCACTCAGAGGCACATTCAAAAATTTCATTCTCTTTCCCATCTCTGTCACCTCCGTAGGACATAAATGACCACCAAAGCAGGGTGTGATCTATTGCCATGTGCACTGGAAAACCCAGGTCATCTCCTCAGGGCATTCATCACAGACCTGCCATCCCCTCTTGGCACTCACAATAGAACCACAACTTCCAGCACTGGCTTCTCACCCGGCACACAGAGATTCTTTTGCCTTCCTTGGAGAGACCGGAAGAACTAGACAGGGTGTATCTGTTTGCATTGCCCAGACAAGTCTTGAGCACACACCTGCTGTTGGTGTGGGGAGATGACCCTGAGCAAGAACAATTGCCATCAACCTCCTGGGGAGACCTTGAAGTTATGTGGGACAAAGAGTGTCTCGGTGTCACATTGCATTTACGGTTCTAAATCCTGGCAAAGCCCATGCGTGCAGCTCTGGGATGTGCTTCTCTTGGACAGAGCTCCGCGTTTCCATCTCTCAGGCGGTGGGGCATCTCAGATAGTGGCAGAGCAGGTGGCACCCCACAAGGGCTTAGGTGCATCCAGGCTCCTGGCGTGGCAGCAGGAACCCCAGGAGATACTGCCCCTGCTGCCATGAGCTGTCTGTGTCTGTGTGCAAGCGAAGGACTCGTGTGTCTGAAAACCCTCCTGTGAGCGAGCAGGGAGCCCCCGCCAGAGCACCACTGACTCTTGGCCAACTGGCCATCCACCAGGACCCCAGAGGCCATTTTCCAGCGCTGCTAGGCAGAATATCCTTCCCAGTCTGTCCGGACGTTCGGGGTTGCCCCATCACAGGGACAGAATCTGGCACTTGCCCTTGTTGAACTTCCTCTGGTTGAGGATTGCCCAAACCTCTGATTTGAGGTCTCTCTGCGGGGCCTCCGTCTTCCATGAGGCCCTGGAGTGTTACAATGGCCCCTTGATTGCTTGGGAATGCGCAGTGTTCTGTGTTCCATGTGTTCCATGAGGCCCCATATTGTCACAATGGCACTGAAATGAGAGAGGATCTCCATCCTTAATGGCTTCGTAAATCACAAGTTTTTCTTAGATAAAAATCCTAATCAACAAAGGGGTTTGCTTTCTTGGCATGGTAGCAGTCTTTTCTTTTCTTTTAAGACTACAATTAGTTGTAGGAGAGAGAATGTAGATGATACATGGAAACTAATAGAGAGTGTATCATATGCCCATCTTCAAGAAATTAGCTTACAGGCCTCAGAAAACTCGTTTAATAAGAGATTGTTCTGTTAAGAAGAAAGTCAATTCTACATTGTTTAAGCAAATGGGAAGTTCTAAGACACGTCTTAGCTGGTCCTAAAGCATTTAGTGTAGGGGTTAGGGGTCGGAGAGATCAATCAGAGATGCTACGAGGCCGCCTAAGGGAGAAGACCACTCTGTGAAAATGACTGCCCCTCCCAGAAGAAATGGACGCTAGATGGCAGTCTTGCTCCACGAATAAAATCCAAGAGGCTATTTGACCCTAAAATCAGAAGAGAATTTTGGACCGCTTGTGAAGGGGAGGGTCTTTCAAGTATCACTTGAAAGTATTTATACTCCGAAATTTATACTGATTCTTTGATTCATGCATGGCAGAGTACCCCCACGAATCCCCAGCTGGCATATTAAAGAAATGTTCCATCCAATGGTTTCCGGTCATGGGGTTTAATTCTTTTGTTTTATCCCTTTGATTCCATGAAGTTCCAAAGATATCCCACGGTTTGTTTAATTCCATGAGGTCCCGCACATCCCAATGATGTCCCTTAAGTCCCTGCTTTCTGTAGTTTCCCAGGGAACATTTCCCAGGGAGCACTTTTGCTAGGGACAAAGACCGCTTGTGGTTTCGTCGGGGGCTGTGGCACCAGTGCCACGGGGAGGCAGTGCGTGGGAGAAACACCTTCCCCTGAGAAAACTCGGACGTGGCATCCCTCGCACTTGTTTTGGGATTCATGGAGATGCAGTCTCAGGAAGCGAGTTCTACTGCGTCCCTCGTCCAGCTCTTCTTGCTCCGAGGACCAGGGAACAGCCTCTCACACCTGAACTGGATGTACTGCAATCTGCACATTTGCGGCAGGTTGAGGGGCACTCAGAGGCACATTCAAAAATTTCATTCTCTTTCCCATCTCTGTCACCTCCGTAGGACATAAATGACCACCAAAGCAGGGTGTGATCTATTGCCATGTGCACTGGAAAACCCAGGTCATCTCCTCAGGGCATTCATCACAGACCTGCCATCCCCTCTTGGCACTCACAATAGAACCACAACTTCCAGCACTGGCTTCTCACCCGGCACACAGAGATTCTTTTGCCTTCCTTGGAGAGACCGGAAGAACTAGACAGGGTGTATCTGTTTGCATTGCCCAGACAAGTCTTGAGCACGCACCTGCTGTTGGTGTGGGGAGATGACCCTGAGCAAGAACAATTGCCATCAACCTCCTGGGGAGACCTTGAAGTTATGTGGGACAAAGAGTGTCTCGGTGTCACATTGCATTTACGGTTCTAAATCCTGGCAAAGCCCATGCGTGCAGCTCTGGGATGTGCTTCTCTTGGACAGAGCTCCGCGTTTCCATCTCTCAGGCGGTGGGGCATCTCAGATAGTGGCAGAGCAGGTGGCACCCCACAAGGGCTTAGGTGCATCCAGGCTCCTGGCGTGGCAGCAGGAACCCCAGGAGATACTGCCCCTGCTGCCATGAACTGTCTGTGTCTGTGTGCAAGCGAAGGACTCGTGTGTCTGAAAACCCTCCTGTGAGCGAGCAGGGAGCCCCCGCCAGAGCACCACTGACTCTTGGCCAACTGGCCATCCACCAGGACCCCAGAGGCCATTTTCCAGCGCTGCTAGGCAGAATATCCTTCCCAGTCTGTCCGGACGTTCGGGGTTGCCCCATCACAGGGACAGAATCTGGCACTTGCCCTTGTTGAACTTCCTCTGGTTGAGGATTGCCCAAACCTCTGATTTGAGGTCTCTCTGCGGGGCCTCCGTCTTCCATGAGGCCCTGGAGTGTTACAATGGCCCCTTGATTGCTTGGGAATGCGCAGTGTTCTGTGTTCCATGTGTTCCATGAGGCCCCATATTGTCACAATGGCACTGAAATGAGAGAGGATCTCCATCCTTAATGGCTTCGTAAATCACAAGTTTTTCTTAGATAAAAATCCTAATCAACAAAGGGGTTTGCTTTCTTGGCATGGTAGCAGTCTTTTCTTTTCTTTTAAGACTACAATTAGTTGTAGGAGAGAGAATGTAGATGATACATGGAAACTAATAGAGAGTGTATCATATGCCCATCTTCAAGAAATTAGCTTACAGGCCTCAGAAAACTCGTTTAATAAGAGATTGTTCTGTTAAGAAGAAAGTCAATTCTACATTGTTTAAGCAAATGGGAAGTTCTAAGACACGTCTTAGCTGGTCCTAAAGCATTTAGTGTAGGGGTTAGGGGTCGGAGAGATCAATCAGAGATGCTACGAGGCCGCCTAAGGGAGAAGACCACTCTGTGAAAATGACTGCCCCTCCCAGAAGAAATGGACGCTAGATGGCAGTCTTGCTCCACGAATAAAATCCAAGAGGCTATTTGACCCTAAAATCAGAAGAGAATTTTGGACCGCTTGTGAAGGGGAGGGTCTTTCAAGTATCACTTGAAAGTATTTATACTCCGAAATGTATACTGATTCTTTGATTCATGCATGGCAGAGTACCCCCACGAATCCCCAGCTGGCATATTAAAGAAATGTTCCATCCAATGGTTTCCGGTCATGGGGTTTAATTCTTTTGTTTTATCCCTTTGATTCCATGAAGTTCCAAAGATATCCCACGGTTTGTTTAATTCCATGAGGTCCCGCACATCCCAATGATGTCCCTTAAGTCCCTGCTTTCTGTAGTTTCCCAGGGAACATTTCCCAGGGAGCACTTTTGCTAGGGACAAAGACCGCTTGTGGTTTCGTCGGGGGCTGTGGCACCAGTGCCACGGGGAGGCAGTGCGTGGGAGAAACACCTTCCCCTGAGAAAACTCGGACGTGGCATCCCTCGCACTTGTTTTGGGATTCATGGAGATGCAGTCTCAGGAAGCGAGTTCTACTGCGTCCCTCGTCCAGCTCTTCTTGCTCCGAGGACCAGGGAACAGCCTCTCACACCTGAACTGGATGTACTGCAATCTGCACATTTGCGGCAGGTTGAGGGGCACTCAGAGGCACATTCAAAAATTTCATTCTCTTTCCCATCTCTGTCACCTCCGTAGGACATAAATGACCACCAAAGCAGGGTGTGATCTATTGCCATGTGCACTGGAAAACCCAGGTCATCTCCTCAGGGCATTCATCACAGACCTGCCATCCCCTCTTGGCACTCACAATAGAACCACAACTTCCAGCACTGGCTTCTCACCCGGCACACAGAGATTCTTTTGCCTTCCTTGGAGAGACCAGAAGAACTAGACAGGGTGTATCTGTTTGCATTGCCCAGACAAGTCTTGAGCACACACCTGCTGTTGGTGTGGGGAGATGACCCTGAGCAAGAACAATTGCCATCAACCTCCTGGGGAGACCTTGAAGTTATGTGGGACAAAGAGTGTCTCGGTGTCACATTGCATTTACGGTTCTAAATCCTGGCAAAGCCCATGCGTGCAGCTCTGGGATGTGCTTCTCTTGGACAGAGCTCCGCGTTTCCATCTCTCAGGCGGTGGGGCATCTCAGATAGTGGCAGAGCAGGTGGCACCCCACAAGGGCTTAGGTGCATCCAGGCTCCTGGCGTGGCAGCAGGAACCCCAGGAGATACTGCCCCTGCTGCCATGAGCTGTCTGTGTCTGTGTGCAAGCGAAGGACTCGTGTGTCTGAAAACCCTCCTGTGAGCGAGCAGGGAGCCCCCGCCAGAGCACCACTGACTCTTGGCCAACTGGCCATCCACCAGGACCCCAGAGGCCATTTTCCAGCGCTGCTAGGCAGAATATCCTTCCCAGTCTGTCCGGACGTTCGGGGTTGCCCCATCACAGGGACAGAATCTGGCACTTGCCCTTGTTGAACTTCCTCTGGTTGAGGATTGCCCAAACCTCTGATTTGAGGTCTCTCTGCGGGGCCTCCGTCTTCCATGAGGCCCTGGAGTGTTACAATGGCCCCTTGATTGCTTGGGAATGCGCAGTGTTCTGTGTTCCATGTGTTCCATGAGGCCCCATATTGTCACAATGGCACTGAAATGAGAGAGGATCTCCATCCTTAATGGCTTCGTAAATCACAAGTTTTTCTTAGATAAAAATCCTAATCAACAAAGGGGTTTGCTTTCTTGGCATGGTAGCAGTCTTTTCTTTTCTTTTAAGACTACAATTAGTTGTAGGAGAGAGAATGTAGATGATACATGGAAACTAATAGAGAGTGTATCATATGCCCATCTTCAAGAAATTAGCTTACAGGCCTCAGAAAACTCGTTTAATAAGAGATTGTTCTGTTAAGAAGAAAGTCAATTCTACATTGTTTAAGCAAATGGGAAGTTCTAAGACACGTCTTAGCTGGTCCTAAAGCATTTAGTGTAGGGGTTAGGGGTCGGAGAGATCAATCAGAGATGCTACGAGGCCGCCTAAGGGAGAAGACCACTCTGTGAAAATGACTGCCCCTCCCAGAAGAAATGGACGCTAGATGGCAGTCTTGCTCCACGAATAAAATCCAAGAGGCTATTTGACCCTAAAATCAGAAGAGAATTTTGGACCGCTTGTGAAGGGGAGGGTCTTTCAAGTATCACTTGAAAGTATTTATACTCCGAAATTTATACTGATTCTTTGATTCATGCATGGCAGAGTACCCCCACGAATCCCCAGCTGGCATATTAAAGAAATGTTCCATCCAATGGTTTCCGGTCATGGGGTTTAATTCTTTTGTTTTATCCCTTTGATTCCATGAAGTTCCAAAGATATCCCACGGTTTGTTTAATTCCATGAGGTCCCGCACATCCCAATGATGTCCCTTAAGTCCCTGCTTTCTGTAGTTTCCCAGGGAACATTTCCCAGGGAGCACTTTTGCTAGGGACAAAGACCGCTTGTGGTTTCGTCGGGGGCTGTGGCACCAGTGCCACGGGGAGGCAGTGCGTGGGAGAAACACCTTCCCCTGAGAAAACTCGGACGTGGCATCCCTCGCACTTGTTTTGGGATTCATGGAGATGCAGTCTCAGGAAGCGAGTTCTACTGCGTCCCTCGTCCAGCTCTTCTTGCTCCGAGGACCAGGGAACAGCCTCTCACACCTGAACTGGATGTACTGCAATCTGCACATTTGCGGCAGGTTGAGGGGCACTCAGAGGCACATTCAAAAATTTCATTCTCTTTCCCATCTCTGTCACCTCCGTAGGACATAAATGACCACCAAAGCAGGGTGTGATCTATTGCCATGTGCACTGGAAAACCCAGGTCATCTCCTCAGGGCATTCATCACAGACCTGCCATCCCCTCTTGGCACTCACAATAGAACCACAACTTCCAGCACTGGCTTCTCACCCGGCACACAGAGATTCTTTTGCCTTCCTTGGAGAGACCGGAAGAACTAGACAGGGTGTATCTGTTTGCATTGCCCAGACAAGTCTTGAGCACGCACCTGCTGTTGGTGTGGGGAGATGACCCTGAGCAAGAACAATTGCCATCAACCTCCTGGGGAGACCTTGAAGTTATGTGGGACAAAGAGTGTCTCGGTGTCACATTGCATTTACGGTTCTAAATCCTGGCAAAGCCCATGCGTGCAGCTCTGGGATGTGCTTCTCTTGGACAGAGCTCCGCGTTTCCATCTCTCAGGCGGTGGGGCATCTCAGATAGTGGCAGAGCAGGTGGCACCCCACAAGGGCTTAGGTGCATCCAGGCTCCTGGCGTGGCAGCAGGAACCCCAGGAGATACTGCCCCTGCTGCCATGAGCTGTCTGTGTCTGTGTGCAAGCGAAGGACTCGTGTGTCTGAAAACCCTCCTGTGAGCGAGCAGGGAGCCCCCGCCAGAGCACCACTGACTCTTGGCCAACTGGCCATCCACCAGGACCCCAGAGGCCATTTTCCAGCGCTGCTAGGCAGAATATCCTTCCCAGTCTGTCCGGACGTTCGGGGTTGCCCCATCACAGGGACAGAATCTGGCACTTGCCCTTGTTGAACTTCCTCTGGTTGAGGATTGCCCAAACCTCTGATTTGAGGTCTCTCTGCGGGGCCTCCGTCTTCCATGAGGCCCTGGAGTGTTACAATGGCCCCTTGATTGCTTGGGAATGCGCAGTGTTCTGTGTTCCATGTGTTCCATGAGGCCCCATATTGTCACAATGGCACTGAAATGAGAGAGGATCTCCATCCTTAATGGCTTCGTAAATCACAAGTTTTTCTTAGATAAAAATCCTAATCAACAAAGGGGTTTGCTTTCTTGGCATGGTAGCAGTCTTTTCTTTTCTTTTAAGACTACAATTAGTTGTAGGAGAGAGAATGTAGATGATACATGGAAACTAATAGAGAGTGTATCATATGCCCATCTTCAAGAAATTAGCTTACAGGCCTCAGAAAACTCGTTTAATAAGAGATTGTTCTGTTAAGAAGAAAGTCAATTCTACATTGTTTAAGCAAATGGGAAGTTCTAAGACACGTCTTAGCTGGTCCTAAAGCATTTAGTGTAGGGGTTAGGGGTCGGAGAGATCAATCAGAGATGCTACGAGGCCGCCTAAGGGAGAAGACCACTCTGTGAAAATGACTGCCCCTCCCAGAAGAAATGGACGCTAGATGGCAGTCTTGCTCCACGAATAAAATCCAAGAGGCTATTTGACCCTAAAATCAGAAGAGAATTTTGGACCGCTTGTGAAGGGGAGGGTCTTTCAAGTATCACTTGAAAGTATTTATACTCCGAAATTTATACTGATTCTTTGATTCATGCATGGCAGAGTACCCCCACGAATCCCCAGCTGGCATATTAAAGAAATGTTCCATCCAATGGTTTCCGGTCATGGGGTTTAATTCTTTTGTTTTATCCCTTTGATTCCATGAAGTTCCAAAGATATCCCACGGTTTGTTTAATTCCATGAGGTCCCGCACATCCCAATGATGTCCCTTAAGTCCCTGCTTTCTGTAGTTTCCCAGGGAACATTTCCCAGGGAGCACTTTTGCTAGGGACAAAGACCGCTTGTGGTTTCGTCGGGGGCTGTGGCACCAGTGCCACGGGGAGGCAGTGCGTGGGAGAAACACCTTCCCCTGAGAAAACTCGGACGTGGCATCCCTCGCACTTGTTTTGGGATTCATGGAGATGCAGTCTCAGGAAGCGAGTTCTACTGCGTCCCTCGTCCAGCTCTTCTTGCTCCGAGGACCAGGGAACAGCCTCTCACACCTGAACTGGATGTACTGCAATCTGCACATTTGCGGCAGGTTGAGGGGCACTCAGAGGCACATTCAAAAATTTCATTCTCTTTCCCATCTCTGTCACCTCCGTAGGACATAAATGACCACCAAAGCAGGGTGTGATCTATTGCCATGTGCACTGGAAAACCCAGGTCATCTCCTCAGGGCATTCATCACAGACCTGCCATCCCCTCTTGGCACTCACAATAGAACCACAACTTCCAGCACTGGCTTCTCACCCGGCACACAGAGATTCTTTTGCCTTCCTTGGAGAGACCGGAAGAACTAGACAGGGTGTATCTGTTTGCATTGCCCAGACAAGTCTTGAGCACGCACCTGCTGTTGGTGTGGGGAGATGACCCTGAGCAAGAACAATTGCCATCAACCTCCTGGGGAGACCTTGAAGTTATGTGGGACAAAGAGTGTCTCGGTGTCACATTGCATTTACGGTTCTAAATCCTGGCAAAGCCCATGCGTGCAGCTCTGGGATGTGCTTCTCTTGGACAGAGCTCCGCGTTTCCATCTCTCAGGCGGTGGGGCATCTCAGATAGTGGCAGAGCAGGTGGCACCCCACAAGGGCTTAGGTGCATCCAGGCTCCTGGCGTGGCAGCAGGAACCCCAGGAGATACTGCCCCTGCTGCCATGAGCTGTCTGTGTCTGTGTGCAAGCGAAGGACTCGTGTGTCTGAAAACCCTCCTGTGAGCGAGCAGGGAGCCCCCGCCAGAGCACCACTGACTCTTGGCCAACTGGCCATCCACCAGGACCCCAGAGGCCATTTTCCAGCGCTGCTAGGCAGAATATCCTTCCCAGTCTGTCCGGACGTTCGGGGTTGCCCCATCACAGGGACAGAATCTGGCACTTGCCCTTGTTGAACTTCCTCTGGTTGAGGATTGCCCAAACCTCTGATTTGAGGTCTCTCTGCGGGGCCTCCGTCTTCCATGAGGCCCTGGAGTGTTACAATGGCCCCTTGATTGCTTGGGAATGCGCAGTGTTCTGTGTTCCATGTGTTCCATGAGGCCCCATATTGTCACAATGGCACTGAAATGAGAGAGGATCTCCATCCTTAATGGCTTCGTAAATCACAAGTTTTTCTTAGATAAAAATCCTAATCAACAAAGGGGTTTGCTTTCTTGGCATGGTAGCAGTCTTTTCTTTTCTTTTAAGACTACAATTAGTTGTAGGAGAGAGAATGTAGATGATACATGGAAACTAATAGAGAGTGTATCATATGCCCATCTTCAAGAAATTAGCTTACAGGCCTCAGAAAACTCGTTTAATAAGAGATTGTTCTGTTAAGAAGAAAGTCAATTCTACATTGTTTAAGCAAATGGGAAGTTCTAAGACACGTCTTAGCTGGTCCTAAAGCATTTAGTGTAGGGGTTAGGGGTCGGAGAGATCAATCAGAGATGCTACGAGGCCGCCTAAGGGAGAAGACCACTCTGTGAAAATGACTGCCCCTCCCAGAAGAAATGGACGCTAGATGGCAGTCTTGCTCCACGAATAAAATCCAAGAGGCTATTTGACCCTAAAATCAGAAGAGAATTTTGGACCGCTTGTGAAGGGGAGGGTCTTTCAAGTATCACTTGAAAGTATTTATACTCCGAAATGTATACTGATTCTTTGATTCATGCATGGCAGAGTACCCCCACGAATCCCCAGCTGGCATATTAAAGAAATGTTCCATCCAATGGTTTCCGGTCATGGGGTTTAATTCTTTTGTTTTATCCCTTTGATTCCATGAAGTTCCAAAGATATCCCACGGTTTGTTTAATTCCATGAGGTCCCGCACATCCCAATGATGTCCCTTAAGTCCCTGCTTTCTGTAGTTTCCCAGGGAACATTTCCCAGGGAGCACTTTTGCTAGGGACAAAGACCGCTTGTGGTTTCGTCGGGGGCTGTGGCACCAGTGCCACGGGGAGGCAGTGCGTGGGAGAAACACCTTCCCCTGAGAAAACTCGGACGTGGCATCCCTCGCACTTGTTTTGGGATTCATGGAGATGCAGTCTCAGGAAGCGAGTTCTACTGCGTCCCTCGTCCAGCTCTTCTTGCTCCGAGGACCAGGGAACAGCCTCTCACACCTGAACTGGATGTACTGCAATCTGCACATTTGCGGCAGGTTGAGGGGCACTCAGAGGCACATTCAAAAATTTCATTCTCTTTCCCATCTCTGTCACCTCCGTAGGACATAAATGACCACCAAAGCAGGGTGTGATCTATTGCCATGTGCACTGGAAAACCCAGGTCATCTCCTCAGGGCATTCATCACAGACCTGCCATCCCCTCTTGGCACTCACAATAGAACCACAACTTCCAGCACTGGCTTCTCACCCGGCACACAGAGATTCTTTTGCCTTCCTTGGAGAGACCAGAAGAACTAGACAGGGTGTATCTGTTTGCATTGCCCAGACAAGTCTTGAGCACACACCTGCTGTTGGTGTGGGGAGATGACCCTGAGCAAGAACAATTGCCATCAACCTCCTGGGGAGACCTTGAAGTTATGTGGGACAAAGAGTGTCTCGGTGTCACATTGCATTTACGGTTCTAAATCCTGGCAAAGCCCATGCGTGCAGCTCTGGGATGTGCTTCTCTTGGACAGAGCTCCGCGTTTCCATCTCTCAGGCGGTGGGGCATCTCAGATAGTGGCAGAGCAGGTGGCACCCCACAAGGGCTTAGGTGCATCCAGGCTCCTGGCGTGGCAGCAGGAACCCCAGGAGATACTGCCCCTGCTGCCATGAGCTGTCTGTGTCTGTGTGCAAGCGAAGGACTCGTGTGTCTGAAAACCCTCCTGTGAGCGAGCAGGGAGCCCCCGCCAGAGCACCACTGACTCTTGGCCAACTGGCCATCCACCAGGACCCCAGAGGCCATTTTCCAGCGCTGCTAGGCAGAATATCCTTCCCAGTCTGTCCGGACGTTCGGGGTTGCCCCATCACAGGGACAGAATCTGGCACTTGCCCTTGTTGAACTTCCTCTGGTTGAGGATTGCCCAAACCTCTGATTTGAGGTCTCTCTGCGGGGCCTCCGTCTTCCATGAGGCCCTGGAGTGTTACAATGGCCCCTTGATTGCTTGGGAATGCGCAGTGTTCTGTGTTCCATGTGTTCCATGAGGCCCCATATTGTCACAATGGCACTGAAATGAGAGAGGATCTCCATCCTTAATGGCTTCGTAAATCACAAGTTTTTCTTAGATAAAAATCCTAATCAACAAAGGGGTTTGCTTTCTTGGCATGGTAGCAGTCTTTTCTTTTCTTTTAAGACTACAATTAGTTGTAGGAGAGAGAATGTAGATGATACATGGAAACTAATAGAGAGTGTATCATATGCCCATCTTCAAGAAATTAGCTTACAGGCCTCAGAAAACTCGTTTAATAAGAGATTGTTCTGTTAAGAAGAAAGTCAATTCTACATTGTTTAAGCAAATGGGAAGTTCTAAGACACGTCTTAGCTGGTCCTAAAGCATTTAGTGTAGGGGTTAGGGGTCGGAGAGATCAATCAGAGATGCTACGAGGCCGCCTAAGGGAGAAGACCACTCTGTGAAAATGACTGCCCCTCCCAGAAGAAATGGACGCTAGATGGCAGTCTTGCTCCACGAATAAAATCCAAGAGGCTATTTGACCCTAAAATCAGAAGAGAATTTTGGACCGCTTGTGAAGGGGAGGGTCTTTCAAGTATCACTTGAAAGTATTTATACTCCGAAATTTATACTGATTCTTTGATTCATGCATGGCAGAGTACCCCCACGAATCCCCAGCTGGCATATTAAAGAAATGTTCCATCCAATGGTTTCCGGTCATGGGGTTTAATTCTTTTGTTTTATCCCTTTGATTCCATGAAGTTCCAAAGATATCCCACGGTTTGTTTAATTCCATGAGGTCCCGCACATCCCAATGATGTCCCTTAAGTCCCTGCTTTCTGTAGTTTCCCAGGGAACATTTCCCAGGGAGCACTTTTGCTAGGGACAAAGACCGCTTGTGGTTTCGTCGGGGGCTGTGGCACCAGTGCCACGGGGAGGCAGTGCGTGGGAGAAACACCTTCCCCTGAGAAAACTCGGACGTGGCATCCCTCGCACTTGTTTTGGGATTCATGGAGATGCAGTCTCAGGAAGCGAGTTCTACTGCGTCCCTCGTCCAGCTCTTCTTGCTCCGAGGACCAGGGAACAGCCTCTCACACCTGAACTGGATGTACTGCAATCTGCACATTTGCGGCAGGTTGAGGGGCACTCAGAGGCACATTCAAAAATTTCATTCTCTTTCCCATCTCTGTCACCTCCGTAGGACATAAATGACCACCAAAGCAGGGTGTGATCTATTGCCATGTGCACTGGAAAACCCAGGTCATCTCCTCAGGGCATTCATCACAGACCTGCCATCCCCTCTTGGCACTCACAATAGAACCACAACTTCCAGCACTGGCTTCTCACCCGGCACACAGAGATTCTTTTGCCTTCCTTGGAGAGACCGGAAGAACTAGACAGGGTGTATCTGTTTGCATTGCCCAGACAAGTCTTGAGCACGCACCTGCTGTTGGTGTGGGGAGATGACCCTGAGCAAGAACAATTGCCATCAACCTCCTGGGGAGACCTTGAAGTTATGTGGGACAAAGAGTGTCTCGGTGTCACATTGCATTTACGGTTCTAAATCCTGGCAAAGCCCATGCGTGCAGCTCTGGGATGTGCTTCTCTTGGACAGAGCTCCGCGTTTCCATCTCTCAGGCGGTGGGGCATCTCAGATAGTGGCAGAGCAGGTGGCACCCCACAAGGGCTTAGGTGCATCCAGGCTCCTGGCGTGGCAGCAGGAACCCCAGGAGATACTGCCCCTGCTGCCATGAGCTGTCTGTGTCTGTGTGCAAGCGAAGGACTCGTGTGTCTGAAAACCCTCCTGTGAGCGAGCAGGGAGCCCCCGCCAGAGCACCACTGACTCTTGGCCAACTGGCCATCCACCAGGACCCCAGAGGCCATTTTCCAGCGCTGCTAGGCAGAATATCCTTCCCAGTCTGTCCGGACGTTCGGGGTTGCCCCATCACAGGGACAGAATCTGGCACTTGCCCTTGTTGAACTTCCTCTGGTTGAGGATTGCCCAAACCTCTGATTTGAGGTCTCTCTGCGGGGCCTCCGTCTTCCATGAGGCCCTGGAGTGTTACAATGGCCCCTTGATTGCTTGGGAATGCGCAGTGTTCTGTGTTCCATGTGTTCCATGAGGCCCCATATTGTCACAATGGCACTGAAATGAGAGAGGATCTCCATCCTTAATGGCTTCGTAAATCACAAGTTTTTCTTAGATAAAAATCCTAATCAACAAAGGGGTTTGCTTTCTTGGCATGGTAGCAGTCTTTTCTTTTCTTTTAAGACTACAATTAGTTGTAGGAGAGAGAATGTAGATGATACATGGAAACTAATAGAGAGTGTATCATATGCCCATCTTCAAGAAATTAGCTTACAGGCCTCAGAAAACTCGTTTAATAAGAGATTGTTCTGTTAAGAAGAAAGTCAATTCTACATTGTTTAAGCAAATGGGAAGTTCTAAGACACGTCTTAGCTGGTCCTAAAGCATTTAGTGTAGGGGTTAGGGGTCGGAGAGATCAATCAGAGATGCTACGAGGCCGCCTAAGGGAGAAGACCACTCTGTGAAAATGACTGCCCCTCCCAGAAGAAATGGACGCTAGATGGCAGTCTTGCTCCACGAATAAAATCCAAGAGGCTATTTGACCCTAAAATCAGAAGAGAATTTTGGACCGCTTGTGAAGGGGAGGGTCTTTCAAGTATCACTTGAAAGTATTTATACTCCGAAATTTATACTGATTCTTTGATTCATGCATGGCAGAGTACCCCCACGAATCCCCAGCTGGCATATTAAAGAAATGTTCCATCCAATGGTTTCCGGTCATGGGGTTTAATTCTTTTGTTTTATCCCTTTGATTCCATGAAGTTCCAAAGATATCCCACGGTTTGTTTAATTCCATGAGGTCCCGCACATCCCAATGATGTCCCTTAAGTCCCTGCTTTCTGTAGTTTCCCAGGGAACATTTCCCAGGGAGCACTTTTGCTAGGGACAAAGACCGCTTGTGGTTTCGTCGGGGGCTGTGGCACCAGTGCCACGGGGAGGCAGTGCGTGGGAGAAACACCTTCCCCTGAGAAAACTCGGACGTGGCATCCCTCGCACTTGTTTTGGGATTCATGGAGATGCAGTCTCAGGAAGCGAGTTCTACTGCGTCCCTCGTCCAGCTCTTCTTGCTCCGAGGACCAGGGAACAGCCTCTCACACCTGAACTGGATGTACTGCAATCTGCACATTTGCGGCAGGTTGAGGGGCACTCAGAGGCACATTCAAAAATTTCATTCTCTTTCCCATCTCTGTCACCTCCGTAGGACATAAATGACCACCAAAGCAGGGTGTGATCTATTGCCATGTGCACTGGAAAACCCAGGTCATCTCCTCAGGGCATTCATCACAGACCTGCCATCCCCTCTTGGCACTCACAATAGAACCACAACTTCCAGCACTGGCTTCTCACCCGGCACACAGAGATTCTTTTGCCTTCCTTGGAGAGACCGGAAGAACTAGACAGGGTGTATCTGTTTGCATTGCCCAGACAAGTCTTGAGCACGCACCTGCTGTTGGTGTGGGGAGATGACCCTGAGCAAGAACAATTGCCATCAACCTCCTGGGGAGACCTTGAAGTTATGTGGGACAAAGAGTGTCTCGGTGTCACATTGCATTTACGGTTCTAAATCCTGGCAAAGCCCATGCGTGCAGCTCTGGGATGTGCTTCTCTTGGACAGAGCTCCGCGTTTCCATCTCTCAGGCGGTGGGGCATCTCAGATAGTGGCAGAGCAGGTGGCACCCCACAAGGGCTTAGGTGCATCCAGGCTCCTGGCGTGGCAGCAGGAACCCCAGGAGATACTGCCCCTGCTGCCATGAGCTGTCTGTGTCTGTGTGCAAGCGAAGGACTCGTGTGTCTGAAAACCCTCCTGTGAGCGAGCAGGGAGCCCCCGCCAGAGCACCACTGACTCTTGGCCAACTGGCCATCCACCAGGACCCCAGAGGCCATTTTCCAGCGCTGCTAGGCAGAATATCCTTCCCAGTCTGTCCGGACGTTCGGGGTTGCCCCATCACAGGGACAGAATCTGGCACTTGCCCTTGTTGAACTTCCTCTGGTTGAGGATTGCCCAAACCTCTGATTTGAGGTCTCTCTGCGGGGCCTCCGTCTTCCATGAGGCCCTGGAGTGTTACAATGGCCCCTTGATTGCTTGGGAATGCGCAGTGTTCTGTGTTCCATGTGTTCCATGAGGCCCCATATTGTCACAATGGCACTGAAATGAGAGAGGATCTCCATCCTTAATGGCTTCGTAAATCACAAGTTTTTCTTAGATAAAAATCCTAATCAACAAAGGGGTTTGCTTTCTTGGCATGGTAGCAGTCTTTTCTTTTCTTTTAAGACTACAATTAGTTGTAGGAGAGAGAATGTAGATGATACATGGAAACTAATAGAGAGTGTATCATATGCCCATCTTCAAGAAATTAGCTTACAGGCCTCAGAAAACTCGTTTAATAAGAGATTGTTCTGTTAAGAAGAAAGTCAATTCTACATTGTTTAAGCAAATGGGAAGTTCTAAGACACGTCTTAGCTGGTCCTAAAGCATTTAGTGTAGGGGTTAGGGGTCGGAGAGATCAATCAGAGATGCTACGAGGCCGCCTAAGGGAGAAGACCACTCTGTGAAAATGACTGCCCCTCCCAGAAGAAATGGACGCTAGATGGCAGTCTTGCTCCACGAATAAAATCCAAGAGGCTATTTGACCCTAAAATCAGAAGAGAATTTTGGACCGCTTGTGAAGGGGAGGGTCTTTCAAGTATCACTTGAAAGTATTTATACTCCGAAATTTATACTGATTCTTTGATTCATGCATGGCAGAGTACCCCCACGAATCCCCAGCTGGCATATTAAAGAAATGTTCCATCCAATGGTTTCCGGTCATGGGGTTTAATTCTTTTGTTTTATCCCTTTGATTCCATGAAGTTCCAAAGATATCCCACGGTTTGTTTAATTCCATGAGGTCCCGCACATCCCAATGATGTCCCTTAAGTCCCTGCTTTCTGTAGTTTCCCAGGGAACATTTCCCAGGGAGCACTTTTGCTAGGGACAAAGACCGCTTGTGGTTTCGTCGGGGGCTGTGGCACCAGTGCCACGGGGAGGCAGTGCGTGGGAGAAACACCTTCCCCTGAGAAAACTCGGACGTGGCATCCCTCGCACTTGTTTTGGGATTCATGGAGATGCAGTCTCAGGAAGCGAGTTCTACTGCGTCCCTCGTCCAGCTCTTCTTGCTCCGAGGACCAGGGAACAGCCTCTCACACCTGAACTGGATGTACTGCAATCTGCACATTTGCGGCAGGTTGAGGGGCACTCAGAGGCACATTCAAAAATTTCATTCTCTTTCCCATCTCTGTCACCTCCGTAGGACATAAATGACCACCAAAGCAGGGTGTGATCTATTGCCATGTGCACTGGAAAACCCAGGTCATCTCCTCAGGGCATTCATCACAGACCTGCCATCCCCTCTTGGCACTCACAATAGAACCACAACTTCCAGCACTGGCTTCTCACCCGGCACACAGAGATTCTTTTGCCTTCCTTGGAGAGACCGGAAGAACTAGACAGGGTGTATCTGTTTGCATTGCCCAGACAAGTCTTGAGCACGCACCTGCTGTTGGTGTGGGGAGATGACCCTGAGCAAGAACAATTGCCATCAACCTCCTGGGGAGACCTTGAAGTTATGTGGGACAAAGAGTGTCTCGGTGTCACATTGCATTTACGGTTCTAAATCCTGGCAAAGCCCATGCGTGCAGCTCTGGGATGTGCTTCTCTTGGACAGAGCTCCGCGTTTCCATCTCTCAGGCGGTGGGGCATCTCAGATAGTGGCAGAGCAGGTGGCACCCCACAAGGGCTTAGGTGCATCCAGGCTCCTGGCGTGGCAGCAGGAACCCCAGGAGATACTGCCCCTGCTGCCATGAGCTGTCTGTGTCTGTGTGCAAGCGAAGGACTCGTGTGTCTGAAAACCCTCCTGTGAGCGAGCAGGGAGCCCCCGCCAGAGCACCACTGACTCTTGGCCAACTGGCCATCCACCAGGACCCCAGAGGCCATTTTCCAGCGCTGCTAGGCAGAATATCCTTCCCAGTCTGTCCGGACGTTCGGGGTTGCCCCATCACAGGGACAGAATCTGGCACTTGCCCTTGTTGAACTTCCTCTGGTTGAGGATTGCCCAAACCTCTGATTTGAGGTCTCTCTGCGGGGCCTCCGTCTTCCATGAGGCCCTGGAGTGTTACAATGGCCCCTTGATTGCTTGGGAATGCGCAGTGTTCTGTGTTCCATGTGTTCCATGAGGCCCCATATTGTCACAATGGCACTGAAATGAGAGAGGATCTCCATCCTTAATGGCTTCGTAAATCACAAGTTTTTCTTAGATAAAAATCCTAATCAACAAAGGGGTTTGCTTTCTTGGCATGGTAGCAGTCTTTTCTTTTCTTTTAAGACTACAATTAGTTGTAGGAGAGAGAATGTAGATGATACATGGAAACTAATAGAGAGTGTATCATATGCCCATCTTCAAGAAATTAGCTTACAGGCCTCAGAAAACTCGTTTAATAAGAGATTGTTCTGTTAAGAAGAAAGTCAATTCTACATTGTTTAAGCAAATGGGAAGTTCTAAGACACGTCTTAGCTGGTCCTAAAGCATTTAGTGTAGGGGTTAGGGGTCGGAGAGATCAATCAGAGATGCTACGAGGCCGCCTAAGGGAGAAGACCACTCTGTGAAAATGACTGCCCCTCCCAGAAGAAATGGACGCTAGATGGCAGTCTTGCTCCACGAATAAAATCCAAGAGGCTATTTGACCCTAAAATCAGAAGAGAATTTTGGACCGCTTGTGAAGGGGAGGGTCTTTCAAGTATCACTTGAAAGTATTTATACTCCGAAATTTATACTGATTCTTTGATTCATGCATGGCAGAGTACCCCCACGAATCCCCAGCTGGCATATTAAAGAAATGTTCCATCCAATGGTTTCCGGTCATGGGGTTTAATTCTTTTGTTTTATCCCTTTGATTCCATGAAGTTCCAAAGATATCCCACGGTTTGTTTAATTCCATGAGGTCCCGCACATCCCAATGATGTCCCTTAAGTCCCTGCTTTCTGTAGTTTCCCAGGGAACATTTCCCAGGGAGCACTTTTGCTAGGGACAAAGACCGCTTGTGGTTTCGTCGGGGGCTGTGGCACCAGTGCCACGGGGAGGCAGTGCGTGGGAGAAACACCTTCCCCTGAGAAAACTCGGACGTGGCATCCCTCGCACTTGTTTTGGGATTCATGGAGATGCAGTCTCAGGAAGCGAGTTCTACTGCGTCCCTCGTCCAGCTCTTCTTGCTCCGAGGACCAGGGAACAGCCTCTCACACCTGAACTGGATGTACTGCAATCTGCACATTTGCGGCAGGTTGAGGGGCACTCAGAGGCACATTCAAAAATTTCATTCTCTTTCCCATCTCTGTCACCTCCGTAGGACATAAATGACCACCAAAGCAGGGTGTGATCTATTGCCATGTGCACTGGAAAACCCAGGTCATCTCCTCAGGGCATTCATCACAGACCTGCCATCCCCTCTTGGCACTCACAATAGAACCACAACTTCCAGCACTGGCTTCTCACCCGGCACACAGAGATTCTTTTGCCTTCCTTGGAGAGACCGGAAGAACTAGACAGGGTGTATCTGTTTGCATTGCCCAGACAAGTCTTGAGCACGCACCTGCTGTTGGTGTGGGGAGATGACCCTGAGCAAGAACAATTGCCATCAGCCTCCTGGGGAGACCTTGAAGTTATGTGGGACAAAGAGTGTCTCGGTGTCACATTGCATTTACGGTTCTAAATCCTGGCAAAGCCCATGCGTGCAGCTCTGGGATGTGCTTCTCTTGGACAGAGCTCCGCGTTTCCATCTCTCAGGCGGTGGGGCATCTCAGATAGTGGCAGAGCAGGTGGCACCCCACAAGGGCTTAGGTGCATCCAGGCTCCTGGCGTGGCAGCAGGAACCCCAGGAGATACTGCCCCTGCTGCCATGAGCTGTCTGTGTCTGTGTGCAAGCGAAGGACTCGTGTGTCTGAAAACCCTCCTGTGAGCGAGCAGGGAGCCCCCGCCAGAGCACCACTGACTCTTGGCCAACTGGCCATCCACCAGGACCCCAGAGGCCATTTTCCAGCGCTGCTAGGCAGAATATCCTTCCCAGTCTGTCCGGACGTTCGGGGTTGCCCCATCACAGGGACAGAATCTGGCACTTGCCCTTGTTGAACTTCCTCTGGTTGAGGATTGCCCAAACCTCTGATTTGAGGTCTCTCTGCGGGGCCTCCGTCTTCCATGAGGCCCTGGAGTGTTACAATGGCCCCTTGATTGCTTGGGAATGCGCAGTGTTCTGTGTTCCATGTGTTCCATGAGGCCCCATATTGTCACAATGGCACTGAAATGAGAGAGGATCTCCATCCTTAATGGCTTCGTAAATCACAAGTTTTTCTTAGATAAAAATCCTAATCAACAAAGGGGTTTGCTTTCTTGGCATGGTAGCAGTCTTTTCTTTTCTTTTAAGACTACAATTAGTTGTAGGAGAGAGAATGTAGATGATACATGGAAACTAATAGAGAGTGTATCATATGCCCATCTTCAAGAAATTAGCTTACAGGCCTCAGAAAACTCGTTTAATAAGAGATTGTTCTGTTAAGAAGAAAGTCAATTCTACATTGTTTAAGCAAATGGGAAGTTCTAAGACACGTCTTAGCTGGTCCTAAAGCATTTAGTGTAGGGGTTAGGGGTCGGAGAGATCAATCAGAGATGCTACGAGGCCGCCTAAGGGAGAAGACCACTCTGTGAAAATGACTGCCCCTCCCAGAAGAAATGGACGCTAGATGGCAGTCTTGCTCCACGAATAAAATCCAAGAGGCTATTTGACCCTAAAATCAGAAGAGAATTTTGGACCGCTTGTGAAGGGGAGGGTCTTTCAAGTATCACTTGAAAGTATTTATACTCCGAAATTTATACTGATTCTTTGATTCATGCATGGCAGAGTACCCCCACGAATCCCCAGCTGGCATATTAAAGAAATGTTCCATCCAATGGTTTCCGGTCATGGGGTTTAATTCTTTTGTTTTATCCCTTTGATTCCATGAAGTTCCAAAGATATCCCACGGTTTGTTTAATTCCATGAGGTCCCGCACATCCCAATGATGTCCCTTAAGTCCCTGCTTTCTGTAGTTTCCCAGGGAACATTTCCCAGGGAGCACTTTTGCTAGGGACAAAGACCGCTTGTGGTTTCGTCGGGGGCTGTGGCACCAGTGCCACGGGGAGGCAGTGCGTGGGAGAAACACCTTCCCCTGAGAAAACTCGGACGTGGCATCCCTCGCACTTGTTTTGGGATTCATGGAGATGCAGTCTCAGGAAGCGAGTTCTACTGCGTCCCTCGTCCAGCTCTTCTTGCTCCGAGGACCAGGGAACAGCCTCTCACACCTGAACTGGATGTACTGCAATCTGCACATTTGCGGCAGGTTGAGGGGCACTCAGAGGCACATTCAAAAATTTCATTCTCTTTCCCATCTCTGTCACCTCCGTAGGACATAAATGACCACCAAAGCAGGGTGTGATCTATTGCCATGTGCACTGGAAAACCCAGGTCATCTCCTCAGGGCATTCATCACAGACCTGCCATCCCCTCTTGGCACTCACAATAGAACCACAACTTCCAGCACTGGCTTCTCACCCGGCACACAGAGATTCTTTTGCCTTCCTTGGAGAGACCGGAAGAACTAGACAGGGTGTATCTGTTTGCATTGCCCAGACAAGTCTTGAGCACGCACCTGCTGTTGGTGTGGGGAGATGACCCTGAGCAAGAACAATTGCCATCAACCTCCTGGGGAGACCTTGAAGTTATGTGGGACAAAGAGTGTCTCGGTGTCACATTGCATTTACGGTTCTAAATCCTGGCAAAGCCCATGCGTGCAGCTCTGGGATGTGCTTCTCTTGGACAGAGCTCCGCGTTTCCATCTCTCAGGCGGTGGGGCATCTCAGATAGTGGCAGAGCAGGTGGCACCCCACAAGGGCTTAGGTGCATCCAGGCTCCTGGCGTGGCAGCAGGAACCCCAGGAGATACTGCCCCTGCTGCCATGAGCTGTCTGTGTCTGTGTGCAAGCGAAGGACTCGTGTGTCTGAAAACCCTCCTGTGAGCGAGCAGGGAGCCCCCGCCAGAGCACCACTGACTCTTGGCCAACTGGCCATCCACCAGGACCCCAGAGGCCATTTTCCAGCGCTGCTAGGCAGAATATCCTTCCCAGTCTGTCCGGACGTTCGGGGTTGCCCCATCACAGGGACAGAATCTGGCACTTGCCCTTGTTGAACTTCCTCTGGTTGAGGATTGCCCAAACCTCTGATTTGAGGTCTCTCTGCGGGGCCTCCGTCTTCCATGAGGCCCTGGAGTGTTACAATGGCCCCTTGATTGCTTGGGAATGCGCAGTGTTCTGTGTTCCATGTGTTCCATGAGGCCCCATATTGTCACAATGGCACTGAAATGAGAGAGGATCTCCATCCTTAATGGCTTCGTAAATCACAAGTTTTTCTTAGATAAAAATCCTAATCAACAAAGGGGTTTGCTTTCTTGGCATGGTAGCAGTCTTTTCTTTTCTTTTAAGACTACAATTAGTTGTAGGAGAGAGAATGTAGATGATACATGGAAACTAATAGAGAGTGTATCATATGCCCATCTTCAAGAAATTAGCTTACAGGCCTCAGAAAACTCGTTTAATAAGAGATTGTTCTGTTAAGAAGAAAGTCAATTCTACATTGTTTAAGCAAATGGGAAGTTCTAAGACACGTCTTAGCTGGTCCTAAAGCATTTAGTGTAGGGGTTAGGGGTCGGAGAGATCAATCAGAGATGCTACGAGGCCGCCTAAGGGAGAAGACCACTCTGTGAAAATGACTGCCCCTCCCAGAAGAAATGGACGCTAGATGGCAGTCTTGCTCCACGAATAAAATCCAAGAGGCTATTTGACCCTAAAATCAGAAGAGAATTTTGGACCGCTTGTGAAGGGGAGGGTCTTTCAAGTATCACTTGAAAGTATTTATACTCCGAAATTTATACTGATTCTTTGATTCATGCATGGCAGAGTACCCCCACGAATCCCCAGCTGGCATATTAAAGAAATGTTCCATCCAATGGTTTCCGGTCATGGGGTTTAATTCTTTTGTTTTATCCCTTTGATTCCATGAAGTTCCAAAGATATCCCACGGTTTGTTTAATTCCATGAGGTCCCGCACATCCCAATGATGTCCCTTAAGTCCCTGCTTTCTGTAGTTTCCCAGGGAACATTTCCCAGGGAGCACTTTTGCTAGGGACAAAGACCGCTTGTGGTTTCGTCGGGGGCTGTGGCACCAGTGCCACGGGGAGGCAGTGCGTGGGAGAAACACCTTCCCCTGAGAAAACTCGGACGTGGCATCCCTCGCACTTGTTTTGGGATTCATGGAGATGCAGTCTCAGGAAGCGAGTTCTACTGCGTCCCTCGTCCAGCTCTTCTTGCTCCGAGGACCAGGGAACAGCCTCTCACACCTGAACTGGATGTACTGCAATCTGCACATTTGCGGCAGGTTGAGAGGCACTCAGAGGCACATTCAAAAATTTCATTCTCTTTCCCATCTCTGTCACCTCCGTAGGACATAAATGACCACCAAAGCAGGGTGTGATCTATTGCCATGTGCACTGGAAAACCCAGGTCATCTCCTCAGGGCATTCATCACAGACCTGCCATCCCCTCTTGGCACTCACAATAGAACCACAACTTCCAGCACTGGCTTCTCACCCGGCACACAGAGATTCTTTTGCCTTCCTTGGAGAGACCGGAAGAACTAGACAGGGTGTATCTGTTTGCATTGCCCAGACAAGTCTTGAGCACGCACCTGCTGTTGGTGTGGGGAGATGACCCTGAGCAAGAACAATTGCCATCAACCTCCTGGGGAGACCTTGAAGTTATGTGGGACAAAGAGTGTCTCGGTGTCACATTGCATTTACGGTTCTAAATCCTGGCAAAGCCCATGCGTGCAGCTCTGGGATGTGCTTCTCTTGGACAGAGCTCCGCGTTTCCATCTCTCAGGCGGTGGGGCATCTCAGATAGTGGCAGAGCAGGTGGCACCCCACAAGGGCTTAGGTGCATCCAGGCTCCTGGCGTGGCAGCAGGAACCCCAGGAGATACTGCCCCTGCTGCCATGAGCTGTCTGTGTCTGTGTGCAAGCGAAGGACTCGTGTGTCTGAAAACCCTCCTGTGAGCGAGCAGGGAGCCCCCGCCAGAGCACCACTGACTCTTGGCCAACTGGCCATCCACCAGGACCCCAGAGGCCATTTTCCAGCGCTGCTAGGCAGAATATCCTTCCCAGTCTGTCCGGACGTTCGGGGTTGCCCCATCACAGGGACAGAATCTGGCACTTGCCCTTGTTGAACTTCCTCTGGTTGAGGATTGCCCAAACCTCTGATTTGAGGTCTCTCTGCGGGGCCTCCGTCTTCCATGAGGCCCTGGAGTGTTACAATGGCCCCTTGATTGCTTGGGAATGCGCAGTGTTCTGTGTTCCATGTGTTCCATGAGGCCCCATATTGTCACAATGGCACTGAAATGAGAGAGGATCTCCATCCTTAATGGCTTCGTAAATCACAAGTTTTTCTTAGATAAAAATCCTAATCAACAAAGGGGTTTGCTTTCTTGGCATGGTAGCAGTCTTTTCTTTTCTTTTAAGACTACAATTAGTTGTAGGAGAGAGAATGTAGATGATACATGGAAACTAATAGAGAGTGTATCATATGCCCATCTTCAAGAAATTAGCTTACAGGCCTCAGAAAACTCGTTTAATAAGAGATTGTTCTGTTAAGAAGAAAGTCAATTCTACATTGTTTAAGCAAATGGGAAGTTCTAAGACACGTCTTAGCTGGTCCTAAAGCATTTAGTGTAGGGGTTAGGGGTCGGAGAGATCAATCAGAGATGCTACGAGGCCGCCTAAGGGAGAAGACCACTCTGTGAAAATGACTGCCCCTCCCAGAAGAAATGGACGCTAGATGGCAGTCTTGCTCCACGAATAAAATCCAAGAGGCTATTTGACCCTAAAATCAGAAGAGAATTTTGGACCGCTTGTGAAGGGGAGGGTCTTTCAAGTATCACTTGAAAGTATTTATACTCCGAAATTTATACTGATTCTTTGATTCATGCATGGCAGAGTACCCCCACGAATCCCCAGCTGGCATATTAAAGAAATGTTCCATCCAATGGTTTCCGGTCATGGGGTTTAATTCTTTTGTTTTATCCCTTTGATTCCATGAAGTTCCAAAGATATCCCACGGTTTGTTTAATTCCATGAGGTCCCGCACATCCCAATGATGTCCCTTAAGTCCCTGCTTTCTGTAGTTTCCCAGGGAACATTTCCCAGGGAGCACTTTTGCTAGGGACAAAGACCGCTTGTGGTTTCGTCGGGGGCTGTGGCACCAGTGCCACGGGGAGGCAGTGCGTGGGAGAAACACCTTCCCCTGAGAAAACTCGGACGTGGCATCCCTCGCACTTGTTTTGGGATTCATGGAGATGCAGTCTCAGGAAGCGAGTTCTACTGCGTCCCTCGTCCAGCTCTTCTTGCTCCGAGGACCAGGGAACAGCCTCTCACACCTGAACTGGATGTACTGCAATCTGCACATTTGCGGCAGGTTGAGGGGCACTCAGAGGCACATTCAAAAATTTCATTCTCTTTCCCATCTCTGTCACCTCCGTAGGACATAAATGACCACCAAAGCAGGGTGTGATCTATTGCCATGTGCACTGGAAAACCCAGGTCATCTCCTCAGGGCATTCATCACAGACCTGCCATCCCCTCTTGGCACTCACAATAGAACCACAACTTCCAGCACTGGCTTCTCACCCGGCACACAGAGATTCTTTTGCCTTCCTTGGAGAGACCGGAAGAACTAGACAGGGTGTATCTGTTTGCATTGCCCAGACAAGTCTTGAGCACACACCTGCTGTTGGTGTGGGGAGATGACCCTGAGCAAGAACAATTGCCATCAACCTCCTGGGGAGACCTTGAAGTTATGTGGGACAAAGAGTGTCTCGGTGTCACATTGCATTTACGGTTCTAAATCCTGGCAAAGCCCATGCGTGCAGCTCTGGGATGTGCTTCTCTTGGACAGAGCTCCGCGTTTCCATCTCTCAGGCGGTGGGGCATCTCAGATAGTGGCAGAGCAGGTGGCACCCCACAAGGGCTTAGGTGCATCCAGGCTCCTGGCGTGGCAGCAGGAACCCCAGGAGATACTGCCCCTGCTGCCATGAGCTGTCTGTGTCTGTGTGCAAGCGAAGGACTCGTGTGTCTGAAAACCCTCCTGTGAGCGAGCAGGGAGCCCCCGCCAGAGCACCACTGACTCTTGGCCAACTGGCCATCCACCAGGACCCCAGAGGCCATTTTCCAGCGCTGCTAGGCAGAATATCCTTCCCAGTCTGTCCGGACGTTCGGGGTTGCCCCATCACAGGGACAGAATCTGGCACTTGCCCTTGTTGAACTTCCTCTGGTTGAGGATTGCCCAAACCTCTGATTTGAGGTCTCTCTGCGGGGCCTCCGTCTTCCATGAGGCCCTGGAGTGTTACAATGGCCCCTTGATTGCTTGGGAATGCGCAGTGTTCTGTGTTCCATGTGTTCCATGAGGCCCCATATTGTCACAATGGCACTGAAATGAGAGAGGATCTCCATCCTTAATGGCTTCGTAAATCACAAGTTTTTCTTAGATAAAAATCCTAATCAACAAAGGGGTTTGCTTTCTTGGCATGGTAGCAGTCTTTTCTTTTCTTTTAAGACTACAATTAGTTGTAGGAGAGAGAATGTAGATGATACATGGAAACTAATAGAGAGTGTATCATATGCCCATCTTCAAGAAATTAGCTTACAGGCCTCAGAAAACTCGTTTAATAAGAGATTGTTCTGTTAAGAAGAAAGTCAATTCTACATTGTTTAAGCAAATGGGAAGTTCTAAGACACGTCTTAGCTGGTCCTAAAGCATTTAGTGTAGGGGTTAGGGGTCGGAGAGATCAATCAGAGATGCTACGAGGCCGCCTAAGGGAGAAGACCACTCTGTGAAAATGACTGCCCCTCCCAGAAGAAATGGACGCTAGATGGCAGTCTTGCTCCACGAATAAAATCCAAGAGGCTATTTGACCCTAAAATCAGAAGAGAATTTTGGACCGCTTGTGAAGGGGAGGGTCTTTCAAGTATCACTTGAAAGTATTTATACTCCGAAATGTATACTGATTCTTTGATTCATGCATGGCAGAGTACCCCCACGAATCCCCAGCTGGCATATTAAAGAAATGTTCCATCCAATGGTTTCCGGTCATGGGGTTTAATTCTTTTGTTTTATCCCTTTGATTCCATGAAGTTCCAAAGATATCCCACGGTTTGTTTAATTCCATGAGGTCCCGCACATCCCAATGATGTCCCTTAAGTCCCTGCTTTCTGTAGTTTCCCAGGGAACATTTCCCAGGGAGCACTTTTGCTAGGGACAAAGACCGCTTGTGGTTTCGTCGGGGGCTGTGGCACCAGTGCCACGGGGAGGCAGTGCGTGGGAGAAACACCTTCCCCTGAGAAAACTCGGACGTGGCATCCCTCGCACTTGTTTTGGGATTCATGGAGATGCAGTCTCAGGAAGCGAGTTCTACTGCGTCCCTCGTCCAGCTCTTCTTGCTCCGAGGACCAGGGAACAGCCTCTCACACCTGAACTGGATGTACTGCAATCTGCACATTTGCGGCAGGTTGAGGGGCACTCAGAGGCACATTCAAAAATTTCATTCTCTTTCCCATCTCTGTCACCTCCGTAGGACATAAATGACCACCAAAGCAGGGTGTGATCTATTGCCATGTGCACTGGAAAACCCAGGTCATCTCCTCAGGGCATTCATCACAGACCTGCCATCCCCTCTTGGCACTCACAATAGAACCACAACTTCCAGCACTGGCTTCTCACCCGGCACACAGAGATTCTTTTGCCTTCCTTGGAGAGACCGGAAGAACTAGACAGGGTGTATCTGTTTGCATTGCCCAGACAAGTCTTGAGCACGCACCTGCTGTTGGTGTGGGGAGATGACCCTGAGCAAGAACAATTGCCATCAACCTCCTGGGGAGACCTTGAAGTTATGTGGGACAAAGAGTGTCTCGGTGTCACATTGCATTTACGGTTCTAAATCCTGGCAAAGCCCATGCGTGCAGCTCTGGGATGTGCTTCTCTTGGACAGAGCTCCGCGTTTCCATCTCTCAGGCGGTGGGGCATCTCAGATAGTGGCAGAGCAGGTGGCACCCCACAAGGGCTTAGGTGCATCCAGGCTCCTGGCGTGGCAGCAGGAACCCCAGGAGATACTGCCCCTGCTGCCATGAACTGTCTGTGTCTGTGTGCAAGCGAAGGACTCGTGTGTCTGAAAACCCTCCTGTGAGCGAGCAGGGAGCCCCCGCCAGAGCACCACTGACTCTTGGCCAACTGGCCATCCACCAGGACCCCAGAGGCCATTTTCCAGCGCTGCTAGGCAGAATATCCTTCCCAGTCTGTCCGGACGTTCGGGGTTGCCCCATCACAGGGACAGAATCTGGCACTTGCCCTTGTTGAACTTCCTCTGGTTGAGGATTGCCCAAACCTCTGATTTGAGGTCTCTCTGCGGGGCCTCCGTCTTCCATGAGGCCCTGGAGTGTTACAATGGCCCCTTGATTGCTTGGGAATGCGCAGTGTTCTGTGTTCCATGTGTTCCATGAGGCCCCATATTGTCACAATGGCACTGAAATGAGAGAGGATCTCCATCCTTAATGGCTTCGTAAATCACAAGTTTTTCTTAGATAAAAATCCTAATCAACAAAGGGGTTTGCTTTCTTGGCATGGTAGCAGTCTTTTCTTTTCTTTTAAGACTACAATTAGTTGTAGGAGAGAGAATGTAGATGATACATGGAAACTAATAGAGAGTGTATCATATGCCCATCTTCAAGAAATTAGCTTACAGGCCTCAGAAAACTCGTTTAATAAGAGATTGTTCTGTTAAGAAGAAAGTCAATTCTACATTGTTTAAGCAAATGGGAAGTTCTAAGACACGTCTTAGCTGGTCCTAAAGCATTTAGTGTAGGGGTTAGGGGTCGGAGAGATCAATCAGAGATGCTACGAGGCCGCCTAAGGGAGAAGACCACTCTGTGAAAATGACTGCCCCTCCCAGAAGAAATGGACGCTAGATGGCAGTCTTGCTCCACGAATAAAATCCAAGAGGCTATTTGACCCTAAAATCAGAAGAGAATTTTGGACCGCTTGTGAAGGGGAGGGTCTTTCAAGTATCACTTGAAAGTATTTATACTCCGAAATTTATACTGATTCTTTGATTCATGCATGGCAGAGTACCCCCACGAATCCCCAGCTGGCATATTAAAGAAATGTTCCATCCAATGGTTTCCGGTCATGGGGTTTAATTCTTTTGTTTTATCCCTTTGATTCCATGAAGTTCCAAAGATATCCCACGGTTTGTTTAATTCCATGAGGTCCCGCACATCCCAATGATGTCCCTTAAGTCCCTGCTTTCTGTAGTTTCCCAGGGAACATTTCCCAGGGAGCACTTTTGCTAGGGACAAAGACCGCTTGTGGTTTCGTCGGGGGCTGTGGCACCAGTGCCACGGGGAGGCAGTGCGTGGGAGAAACACCTTCCCCTGAGAAAACTCGGACGTGGCATCCCTCGCACTTGTTTTGGGATTCATGGAGATGCAGTCTCAGGAAGCGAGTTCTACTGCGTCCCTCGTCCAGCTCTTCTTGCTCCGAGGACCAGGGAACAGCCTCTCACACCTGAACTGGATGTACTGCAATCTGCACATTTGCGGCAGGTTGAGGGGCACTCAGAGGCACATTCAAAAATTTCATTCTCTTTCCCATCTCTGTCACCTCCGTAGGACATAAATGACCACCAAAGCAGGGTGTGATCTATTGCCATGTGCACTGGAAAACCCAGGTCATCTCCTCAGGGCATTCATCACAGACCTGCCATCCCCTCTTGGCACTCACAATAGAACCACAACTTCCAGCACTGGCTTCTCACCCGGCACACAGAGATTCTTTTGCCTTCCTTGGAGAGACCAGAAGAACTAGACAGGGTGTATCTGTTTGCATTGCCCAGACAAGTCTTGAGCACACACCTGCTGTTGGTGTGGGGAGATGACCCTGAGCAAGAACAATTGCCATCAACCTCCTGGGGAGACCTTGAAGTTATGTGGGACAAAGAGTGTCTCGGTGTCACATTGCATTTACGGTTCTAAATCCTGGCAAAGCCCATGCGTGCAGCTCTGGGATGTGCTTCTCTTGGACAGAGCTCCGCGTTTCCATCTCTCAGGCGGTGGGGCATCTCAGATAGTGGCAGAGCAGGTGGCACCCCACAAGGGCTTAGGTGCATCCAGGCTCCTGGCGTGGCAGCAGGAACCCCAGGAGATACTGCCCCTGCTGCCATGAGCTGTCTGTGTCTGTGTGCAAGCGAAGGACTCGTGTGTCTGAAAACCCTCCTGTGAGCGAGCAGGGAGCCCCCGCCAGAGCACCACTGACTCTTGGCCAACTGGCCATCCACCAGGACCCCAGAGGCCATTTTCCAGCGCTGCTAGGCAGAATATCCTTCCCAGTCTGTCCGGACGTTCGGGGTTGCCCCATCACAGGGACAGAATCTGGCACTTGCCCTTGTTGAACTTCCTCTGGTTGAGGATTGCCCAAACCTCTGATTTGAGGTCTCTCTGCGGGGCCTCCGTCTTCCATGAGGCCCTGGAGTGTTACAATGGCCCCTTGATTGCTTGGGAATGCGCAGTGTTCTGTGTTCCATGTGTTCCATGAGGCCCCATATTGTCACAATGGCACTGAAATGAGAGAGGATCTCCATCCTTAATGGCTTCGTAAATCACAAGTTTTTCTTAGATAAAAATCCTAATCAACAAAGGGGTTTGCTTTCTTGGCATGGTAGCAGTCTTTTCTTTTCTTTTAAGACTACAATTAGTTGTAGGAGAGAGAATGTAGATGATACATGGAAACTAATAGAGAGTGTATCATATGCCCATCTTCAAGAAATTAGCTTACAGGCCTCAGAAAACTCGTTTAATAAGAGATTGTTCTGTTAAGAAGAAAGTCAATTCTACATTGTTTAAGCAAATGGGAAGTTCTAAGACACGTCTTAGCTGGTCCTAAAGCATTTAGTGTAGGGGTTAGGGGTCGGAGAGATCAATCAGAGATGCTACGAGGCCGCCTAAGGGAGAAGACCACTCTGTGAAAATGACTGCCCCTCCCAGAAGAAATGGACGCTAGATGGCAGTCTTGCTCCACGAATAAAATCCAAGAGGCTATTTGACCCTAAAATCAGAAGAGAATTTTGGACCGCTTGTGAAGGGGAGGGTCTTTCAAGTATCACTTGAAAGTATTTATACTCCGAAATTTATACTGATTCTTTGATTCATGCATGGCAGAGTACCCCCACGAATCCCCAGCTGGCATATTAAAGAAATGTTCCATCCAATGGTTTCCGGTCATGGGGTTTAATTCTTTTGTTTTATCCCTTTGATTCCATGAAGTTCCAAAGATATCCCACGGTTTGTTTAATTCCATGAGGTCCCGCACATCCCAATGATGTCCCTTAAGTCCCTGCTTTCTGTAGTTTCCCAGGGAACATTTCCCAGGGAGCACTTTTGCTAGGGACAAAGACCGCTTGTGGTTTCGTCGGGGGCTGTGGCACCAGTGCCACGGGGAGGCAGTGCGTGGGAGAAACACCTTCCCCTGAGAAAACTCGGACGTGGCATCCCTCGCACTTGTTTTGGGATTCATGGAGATGCAGTCTCAGGAAGCGAGTTCTACTGCGTCCCTCGTCCAGCTCTTCTTGCTCCGAGGACCAGGGAACAGCCTCTCACACCTGAACTGGATGTACTGCAATCTGCACATTTGCGGCAGGTTGAGGGGCACTCAGAGGCACATTCAAAAATTTCATTCTCTTTCCCATCTCTGTCACCTCCGTAGGACATAAATGACCACCAAAGCAGGGTGTGATCTATTGCCATGTGCACTGGAAAACCCAGGTCATCTCCTCAGGGCATTCATCACAGACCTGCCATCCCCTCTTGGCACTCACAATAGAACCACAACTTCCAGCACTGGCTTCTCACCCGGCACACAGAGATTCTTTTGCCTTCCTTGGAGAGACCGGAAGAACTAGACAGGGTGTATCTGTTTGCATTGCCCAGACAAGTCTTGAGCACGCACCTGCTGTTGGTGTGGGGAGATGACCCTGAGCAAGAACAATTGCCATCAACCTCCTGGGGAGACCTTGAAGTTATGTGGGACAAAGAGTGTCTCGGTGTCACATTGCATTTACGGTTCTAAATCCTGGCAAAGCCCATGCGTGCAGCTCTGGGATGTGCTTCTCTTGGACAGAGCTCCGCGTTTCCATCTCTCAGGCGGTGGGGCATCTCAGATAGTGGCAGAGCAGGTGGCACCCCACAAGGGCTTAGGTGCATCCAGGCTCCTGGCGTGGCAGCAGGAACCCCAGGAGATACTGCCCCTGCTGCCATGAGCTGTCTGTGTCTGTGTGCAAGCGAAGGACTCGTGTGTCTGAAAACCCTCCTGTGAGCGAGCAGGGAGCCCCCGCCAGAGCACCACTGACTCTTGGCCAACTGGCCATCCACCAGGACCCCAGAGGCCATTTTCCAGCGCTGCTAGGCAGAATATCCTTCCCAGTCTGTCCGGACGTTCGGGGTTGCCCCATCACAGGGACAGAATCTGGCACTTGCCCTTGTTGAACTTCCTCTGGTTGAGGATTGCCCAAACCTCTGATTTGAGGTCTCTCTGCGGGGCCTCCGTCTTCCATGAGGCCCTGGAGTGTTACAATGGCCCCTTGATTGCTTGGGAATGCGCAGTGTTCTGTGTTCCATGTGTTCCATGAGGCCCCATATTGTCACAATGGCACTGAAATGAGAGAGGATCTCCATCCTTAATGGCTTCGTAAATCACAAGTTTTTCTTAGATAAAAATCCTAATCAACAAAGGGGTTTGCTTTCTTGGCATGGTAGCAGTCTTTTCTTTTCTTTTAAGACTACAATTAGTTGTAGGAGAGAGAATGTAGATGATACATGGAAACTAATAGAGAGTGTATCATATGCCCATCTTCAAGAAATTAGCTTACAGGCCTCAGAAAACTCGTTTAATAAGAGATTGTTCTGTTAAGAAGAAAGTCAATTCTACATTGTTTAAGCAAATGGGAAGTTCTAAGACACGTCTTAGCTGGTCCTAAAGCATTTAGTGTAGGGGTTAGGGGTCGGAGAGATCAATCAGAGATGCTACGAGGCCGCCTAAGGGAGAAGACCACTCTGTGAAAATGACTGCCCCTCCCAGAAGAAATGGACGCTAGATGGCAGTCTTGCTCCACGAATAAAATCCAAGAGGCTATTTGACCCTAAAATCAGAAGAGAATTTTGGACCGCTTGTGAAGGGGAGGGTCTTTCAAGTATCACTTGAAAGTATTTATACTCCGAAATTTATACTGATTCTTTGATTCATGCATGGCAGAGTACCCCCACGAATCCCCAGCTGGCATATTAAAGAAATGTTCCATCCAATGGTTTCCGGTCATGGGGTTTAATTCTTTTGTTTTATCCCTTTGATTCCATGAAGTTCCAAAGATATCCCACGGTTTGTTTAATTCCATGAGGTCCCGCACATCCCAATGATGTCCCTTAAGTCCCTGCTTTCTGTAGTTTCCCAGGGAACATTTCCCAGGGAGCACTTTTGCTAGGGACAAAGACCGCTTGTGGTTTCGTCGGGGGCTGTGGCACCAGTGCCACGGGGAGGCAGTGCGTGGGAGAAACACCTTCCCCTGAGAAAACTCGGACGTGGCATCCCTCGCACTTGTTTTGGGATTCATGGAGATGCAGTCTCAGGAAGCGAGTTCTACTGCGTCCCTCGTCCAGCTCTTCTTGCTCCGAGGACCAGGGAACAGCCTCTCACACCTGAACTGGATGTACTGCAATCTGCACATTTGCGGCAGGTTGAGGGGCACTCAGAGGCACATTCAAAAATTTCATTCTCTTTCCCATCTCTGTCACCTCCGTAGGACATAAATGACCACCAAAGCAGGGTGTGATCTATTGCCATGTGCACTGGAAAACCCAGGTCATCTCCTCAGGGCATTCATCACAGACCTGCCATCCCCTCTTGGCACTCACAATAGAACCACAACTTCCAGCACTGGCTTCTCACCCGGCACACAGAGATTCTTTTGCCTTCCTTGGAGAGACCGGAAGAACTAGACAGGGTGTATCTGTTTGCATTGCCCAGACAAGTCTTGAGCACGCACCTGCTGTTGGTGTGGGGAGATGACCCTGAGCAAGAACAATTGCCATCAACCTCCTGGGGAGACCTTGAAGTTATGTGGGACAAAGAGTGTCTCGGTGTCACATTGCATTTACGGTTCTAAATCCTGGCAAAGCCCATGCGTGCAGCTCTGGGATGTGCTTCTCTTGGACAGAGCTCCGCGTTTCCATCTCTCAGGCGGTGGGGCATCTCAGATAGTGGCAGAGCAGGTGGCACCCCACAAGGGCTTAGGTGCATCCAGGCTCCTGGCGTGGCAGCAGGAACCCCAGGAGATACTGCCCCTGCTGCCATGAGCTGTCTGTGTCTGTGTGCAAGCGAAGGACTCGTGTGTCTGAAAACCCTCCTGTGAGCGAGCAGGGAGCCCCCGCCAGAGCACCACTGACTCTTGGCCAACTGGCCATCCACCAGGACCCCAGAGGCCATTTTCCAGCGCTGCTAGGCAGAATATCCTTCCCAGTCTGTCCGGACGTTCGGGGTTGCCCCATCACAGGGACAGAATCTGGCACTTGCCCTTGTTGAACTTCCTCTGGTTGAGGATTGCCCAAACCTCTGATTTGAGGTCTCTCTGCGGGGCCTCCGTCTTCCATGAGGCCCTGGAGTGTTACAATGGCCCCTTGATTGCTTGGGAATGCGCAGTGTTCTGTGTTCCATGTGTTCCATGAGGCCCCATATTGTCACAATGGCACTGAAATGAGAGAGGATCTCCATCCTTAATGGCTTCGTAAATCACAAGTTTTTCTTAGATAAAAATCCTAATCAACAAAGGGGTTTGCTTTCTTGGCATGGTAGCAGTCTTTTCTTTTCTTTTAAGACTACAATTAGTTGTAGGAGAGAGAATGTAGATGATACATGGAAACTAATAGAGAGTGTATCATATGCCCATCTTCAAGAAATTAGCTTACAGGCCTCAGAAAACTCGTTTAATAAGAGATTGTTCTGTTAAGAAGAAAGTCAATTCTACATTGTTTAAGCAAATGGGAAGTTCTAAGACACGTCTTAGCTGGTCCTAAAGCATTTAGTGTAGGGGTTAGGGGTCGGAGAGATCAATCAGAGATGCTACGAGGCCGCCTAAGGGAGAAGACCACTCTGTGAAAATGACTGCCCCTCCCAGAAGAAATGGACGCTAGATGGCAGTCTTGCTCCACGAATAAAATCCAAGAGGCTATTTGACCCTAAAATCAGAAGAGAATTTTGGACCGCTTGTGAAGGGGAGGGTCTTTCAAGTATCACTTGAAAGTATTTATACTCCGAAATTTATACTGATTCTTTGATTCATGCATGGCAGAGTACCCCCACGAATCCCCAGCTGGCATATTAAAGAAATGTTCCATCCAATGGTTTCCGGTCATGGGGTTTAATTCTTTTGTTTTATCCCTTTGATTCCATGAAGTTCCAAAGATATCCCACGGTTTGTTTAATTCCATGAGGTCCCGCACATCCCAATGATGTCCCTTAAGTCCCTGCTTTCTGTAGTTTCCCAGGGAACATTTCCCAGGGAGCACTTTTGCTAGGGACAAAGACCGCTTGTGGTTTCGTCGGGGGCTGTGGCACCAGTGCCACGGGGAGGCAGTGCGTGGGAGAAACACCTTCCCCTGAGAAAACTCGGACGTGGCATCCCTCGCACTTGTTTTGGGATTCATGGAGATGCAGTCTCAGGAAGCGAGTTCTACTGCGTCCCTCGTCCAGCTCTTCTTGCTCCGAGGACCAGGGAACAGCCTCTCACACCTGAACTGGATGTACTGCAATCTGCACATTTGCGGCAGGTTGAGGGGCACTCAGAGGCACATTCAAAAATTTCATTCTCTTTCCCATCTCTGTCACCTCCGTAGGACATAAATGACCACCAAAGCAGGGTGTGATCTATTGCCATGTGCACTGGAAAACCCAGGTCATCTCCTCAGGGCATTCATCACAGACCTGCCATCCCCTCTTGGCACTCACAATAGAACCACAACTTCCAGCACTGGCTTCTCACCCGGCACACAGAGATTCTTTTGCCTTCCTTGGAGAGACCGGAAGAACTAGACAGGGTGTATCTGTTTGCATTGCCCAGACAAGTCTTGAGCACGCACCTGCTGTTGGTGTGGGGAGATGACCCTGAGCAAGAACAATTGCCATCAACCTCCTGGGGAGACCTTGAAGTTATGTGGGACAAAGAGTGTCTCGGTGTCACATTGCATTTACGGTTCTAAATCCTGGCAAAGCCCATGCGTGCAGCTCTGGGATGTGCTTCTCTTGGACAGAGCTCCGCGTTTCCATCTCTCAGGCGGTGGGGCATCTCAGATAGTGGCAGAGCAGGTGGCACCCCACAAGGGCTTAGGTGCATCCAGGCTCCTGGCGTGGCAGCAGGAACCCCAGGAGATACTGCCCCTGCTGCCATGAGCTGTCTGTGTCTGTGTGCAAGCGAAGGACTCGTGTGTCTGAAAACCCTCCTGTGAGCGAGCAGGGAGCCCCCGCCAGAGCACCACTGACTCTTGGCCAACTGGCCATCCACCAGGACCCCAGAGGCCATTTTCCAGCGCTGCTAGGCAGAATATCCTTCCCAGTCTGTCCGGACGTTCGGGGTTGCCCCATCACAGGGACAGAATCTGGCACTTGCCCTTGTTGAACTTCCTCTGGTTGAGGATTGCCCAAACCTCTGATTTGAGGTCTCTCTGCGGGGCCTCCGTCTTCCATGAGGCCCTGGAGTGTTACAATGGCCCCTTGATTGCTTGGGAATGCGCAGTGTTCTGTGTTCCATGTGTTCCATGAGGCCCCATATTGTCACAATGGCACTGAAATGAGAGAGGATCTCCATCCTTAATGGCTTCGTAAATCACAAGTTTTTCTTAGATAAAAATCCTAATCAACAAAGGGGTTTGCTTTCTTGGCATGGTAGCAGTCTTTTCTTTTCTTTTAAGACTACAATTAGTTGTAGGAGAGAGAATGTAGATGATACATGGAAACTAATAGAGAGTGTATCATATGCCCATCTTCAAGAAATTAGCTTACAGGCCTCAGAAAACTCGTTTAATAAGAGATTGTTCTGTTAAGAAGAAAGTCAATTCTACATTGTTTAAGCAAATGGGAAGTTCTAAGACACGTCTTAGCTGGTCCTAAAGCATTTAGTGTAGGGGTTAGGGGTCGGAGAGATCAATCAGAGATGCTACGAGGCCGCCTAAGGGAGAAGACCACTCTGTGAAAATGACTGCCCCTCCCAGAAGAAATGGACGCTAGATGGCAGTCTTGCTCCACGAATAAAATCCAAGAGGCTATTTGACCCTAAAATCAGAAGAGAATTTTGGACCGCTTGTGAAGGGGAGGGTCTTTCAAGTATCACTTGAAAGTATTTATACTCCGAAATTTATACTGATTCTTTGATTCATGCATGGCAGAGTACCCCCACGAATCCCCAGCTGGCATATTAAAGAAATGTTCCATCCAATGGTTTCCGGTCATGGGGTTTAATTCTTTTGTTTTATCCCTTTGATTCCATGAAGTTCCAAAGATATCCCACGGTTTGTTTAATTCCATGAGGTCCCGCACATCCCAATGATGTCCCTTAAGTCCCTGCTTTCTGTAGTTTCCCAGGGAACATTTCCCAGGGAGCACTTTTGCTAGGGACAAAGACCGCTTGTGGTTTCGTCGGGGGCTGTGGCACCAGTGCCACGGGGAGGCAGTGCGTGGGAGAAACACCTTCCCCTGAGAAAACTCGGACGTGGCATCCCTCGCACTTGTTTTGGGATTCATGGAGATGCAGTCTCAGGAAGCGAGTTCTACTGCGTCCCTCGTCCAGCTCTTCTTGCTCCGAGGACCAGGGAACAGCCTCTCACACCTGAACTGGATGTACTGCAATCTGCACATTTGCGGCAGGTTGAGGGGCACTCAGAGGCACATTCAAAAATTTCATTCTCTTTCCCATCTCTGTCACCTCCGTAGGACATAAATGACCACCAAAGCAGGGTGTGATCTATTGCCATGTGCACTGGAAAACCCAGGTCATCTCCTCAGGGCATTCATCACAGACCTGCCATCCCCTCTTGGCACTCACAATAGAACCACAACTTCCAGCACTGGCTTCTCACCCGGCACACAGAGATTCTTTTGCCTTCCTTGGAGAGACCGGAAGAACTAGACAGGGTGTATCTGTTTGCATTGCCCAGACAAGTCTTGAGCACGCACCTGCTGTTGGTGTGGGGAGATGACCCTGAGCAAGAACAATTGCCATCAACCTCCTGGGGAGACCTTGAAGTTATGTGGGACAAAGAGTGTCTCGGTGTCACATTGCATTTACGGTTCTAAATCCTGGCAAAGCCCATGCGTGCAGCTCTGGGATGTGCTTCTCTTGGACAGAGCTCCGCGTTTCCATCTCTCAGGCGGTGGGGCATCTCAGATAGTGGCAGAGCAGGTGGCACCCCACAAGGGCTTAGGTGCATCCAGGCTCCTGGCGTGGCAGCAGGAACCCCAGGAGATACTGCCCCTGCTGCCATGAGCTGTCTGTGTCTGTGTGCAAGCGAAGGACTCGTGTGTCTGAAAACCCTCCTGTGAGCGAGCAGGGAGCCCCCGCCAGAGCACCACTGACTCTTGGCCAACTGGCCATCCACCAGGACCCCAGAGGCCATTTTCCAGCGCTGCTAGGCAGAATATCCTTCCCAGTCTGTCCGGACGTTCGGGGTTGCCCCATCACAGGGACAGAATCTGGCACTTGCCCTTGTTGAACTTCCTCTGGTTGAGGATTGCCCAAACCTCTGATTTGAGGTCTCTCTGCGGGGCCTCCGTCTTCCATGAGGCCCTGGAGTGTTACAATGGCCCCTTGATTGCTTGGGAATGCGCAGTGTTCTGTGTTCCATGTGTTCCATGAGGCCCCATATTGTCACAATGGCACTGAAATGAGAGAGGATCTCCATCCTTAATGGCTTCGTAAATCACAAGTTTTTCTTAGAGAAAAATCCTAATCAACAAAGGGGTTTGCTTTCTTGGCATGGTAGCAGTCTTTTCTTTTCTTTTAAGACTACAATTAGTTGTAGGAGAGAGAATGTAGATGATACATGGAAACTAATAGAGAGTGTATCATATGCCCATCTTCAAGAAATTAGCTTACAGGCCTCAGAAAACTCGTTTAATAAGAGATTGTTCTGTTAAGAAGAAAGTCAATTCTACATTGTTTAAGCAAATGGGAAGTTCTAAGACACGTCTTAGCTGGTCCTAAAGCATTTAGTGTAGGGGTTAGGGGTCGGAGAGATCAATCAGAGATGCTACGAGGCCGCCTAAGGGAGAAGACCACTCTGTGAAAATGACTGCCCCTCCCAGAAGAAATGGACGCTAGATGGCAGTCTTGCTCCACGAATAAAATCCAAGAGGCTATTTGACCCTAAAATCAGAAGAGAATTTTGGACCGCTTGTGAAGGGGAGGGTCTTTCAAGTATCACTTGAAAGTATTTATACTCCGAAATTTATACTGATTCTTTGATTCATGCATGGCAGAGTACCCCCACGAATCCCCAGCTGGCATATTAAAGAAATGTTCCATCCAATGGTTTCCGGTCATGGGGTTTAATTCTTTTGTTTTATCCCTTTGATTCCATGAAGTTCCAAAGATATCCCACGGTTTGTTTAATTCCATGAGGTCCCGCACATCCCAATGATGTCCCTTAAGTCCCTGCTTTCTGTAGTTTCCCAGGGAACATTTCCCAGGGAGCACTTTTGCTAGGGACAAAGACCGCTTGTGGTTTCGTCGGGGGCTGTGGCACCAGTGCCACGGGGAGGCAGTGCGTGGGAGAAACACCTTCCCCTGAGAAAACTCGGACGTGGCATCCCTCGCACTTGTTTTGGGATTCATGGAGATGCAGTCTCAGGAAGCGAGTTCTACTGCGTCCCTCGTCCAGCTCTTCTTGCTCCGAGGACCAGGGAACAGCCTCTCACACCTGAACTGGATGTACTGCAATCTGCACATTTGCGGCAGGTTGAGGGGCACTCAGAGGCACATTCAAAAATTTCATTCTCTTTCCCATCTCTGTCACCTCCGTAGGACATAAATGACCACCAAAGCAGGGTGTGATCTATTGCCATGTGCACTGGAAAACCCAGGTCATCTCCTCAGGGCATTCATCACAGACCTGCCATCCCCTCTTGGCACTCACAATAGAACCACAACTTCCAGCACTGGCTTCTCACCCGGCACACAGAGATTCTTTTGCCTTCCTTGGAGAGACCGGAAGAACTAGACAGGGTGTATCTGTTTGCATTGCCCAGACAAGTCTTGAGCACGCACCTGCTGTTGGTGTGGGGAGATGACCCTGAGCAAGAACAATTGCCATCAACCTCCTGGGGAGACCTTGAAGTTATGTGGGACAAAGAGTGTCTCGGTGTCACATTGCATTTACGGTTCTAAATCCTGGCAAAGCCCATGCGTGCAGCTCTGGGATGTGCTTCTCTTGGACAGAGCTCCGCGTTTCCATCTCTCAGGCGGTGGGGCATCTCAGATAGTGGCAGAGCAGGTGGCACCCCACAAGGGCTTAGGTGCATCCAGGCTCCTGGCGTGGCAGCAGGAACCCCAGGAGATACTGCCCCTGCTGCCATGAGCTGTCTGTGTCTGTGTGCAAGCGAAGGACTCGTGTGTCTGAAAACCCTCCTGTGAGCGAGCAGGGAGCCCCCGCCAGAGCACCACTGACTCTTGGCCAACTGGCCATCCACCAGGACCCCAGAGGCCATTTTCCAGCGCTGCTAGGCAGAATATCCTTCCCAGTCTGTCCGGACGTTCGGGGTTGCCCCATCACAGGGACAGAATCTGGCACTTGCCCTTGTTGAACTTCCTCTGGTTGAGGATTGCCCAAACCTCTGATTTGAGGTCTCTCTGCGGGGCCTCCGTCTTCCATGAGGCCCTGGAGTGTTACAATGGCCCCTTGATTGCTTGGGAATGCGCAGTGTTCTGTGTTCCATGTGTTCCATGAGGCCCCATATTGTCACAATGGCACTGAAATGAGAGAGGATCTCCATCCTTAATGGCTTCGTAAATCACAAGTTTTTCTTAGATAAAAATCCTAATCAACAAAGGGGTTTGCTTTCTTGGCATGGTAGCAGTCTTTTCTTTTCTTTTAAGACTACAATTAGTTGTAGGAGAGAGAATGTAGATGATACATGGAAACTAATAGAGAGTGTATCATATGCCCATCTTCAAGAAATTAGCTTACAGGCCTCAGAAAACTCGTTTAATAAGAGATTGTTCTGTTAAGAAGAAAGTCAATTCTACATTGTTTAAGCAAATGGGAAGTTCTAAGACACGTCTTAGCTGGTCCTAAAGCATTTAGTGTAGGGGTTAGGGGTCGGAGAGATCAATCAGAGATGCTACGAGGCCGCCTAAGGGAGAAGACCACTCTGTGAAAATGACTGCCCCTCCCAGAAGAAATGGACGCTAGATGGCAGTCTTGCTCCACGAATAAAATCCAAGAGGCTATTTGACCCTAAAATCAGAAGAGAATTTTGGACCGCTTGTGAAGGGGAGGGTCTTTCAAGTATCACTTGAAAGTATTTATACTCCGAAATTTATACTGATTCTTTGATTCATGCATGGCAGAGTACCCCCACGAATCCCCAGCTGGCATATTAAAGAAATGTTCCATCCAATGGTTTCCGGTCATGGGGTTTAATTCTTTTGTTTTATCCCTTTGATTCCATGAAGTTCCAAAGATATCCCACGGTTTGTTTAATTCCATGAGGTCCCGCACATCCCAATGATGTCCCTTAAGTCCCTGCTTTCTGTAGTTTCCCAGGGAACATTTCCCAGGGAGCACTTTTGCTAGGGACAAAGACCGCTTGTGGTTTCGTCGGGGGCTGTGGCACCAGTGCCACGGGGAGGCAGTGCGTGGGAGAAACACCTTCCCCTGAGAAAACTCGGACGTGGCATCCCTCGCACTTGTTTTGGGATTCATGGAGATGCAGTCTCAGGAAGCGAGTTCTACTGCGTCCCTCGTCCAGCTCTTCTTGCTCCGAGGACCAGGGAACAGCCTCTCACACCTGAACTGGATGTACTGCAATCTGCACATTTGCGGCAGGTTGAGGGGCACTCAGAGGCACATTCAAAAATTTCATTCTCTTTCCCATCTCTGTCACCTCCGTAGGACATAAATGACCACCAAAGCAGGGTGTGATCTATTGCCATGTGCACTGGAAAACCCAGGTCATCTCCTCAGGGCATTCATCACAGACCTGCCATCCCCTCTTGGCACTCACAATAGAACCACAACTTCCAGCACTGGCTTCTCACCCGGCACACAGAGATTCTTTTGCCTTCCTTGGAGAGACCGGAAGAACTAGACAGGGTGTATCTGTTTGCATTGCCCAGACAAGTCTTGAGCACGCACCTGCTGTTGGTGTGGGGAGATGACCCTGAGCAAGAACAATTGCCATCAACCTCCTGGGGAGACCTTGAAGTTATGTGGGACAAAGAGTGTCTCGGTGTCACATTGCATTTACGGTTCTAAATCCTGGCAAAGCCCATGCGTGCAGCTCTGGGATGTGCTTCTCTTGGACAGAGCTCCGCGTTTCCATCTCTCAGGCGGTGGGGCATCTCAGATAGTGGCAGAGCAGGTGGCACCCCACAAGGGCTTAGGTGCATCCAGGCTCCTGGCGTGGCAGCAGGAACCCCAGGAGATACTGCCCCTGCTGCCATGAGCTGTCTGTGTCTGTGTGCAAGCGAAGGACTCGTGTGTCTGAAAACCCTCCTGTGAGCGAGCAGGGAGCCCCCGCCAGAGCACCACTGACTCTTGGCCAACTGGCCATCCACCAGGACCCCAGAGGCCATTTTCCAGCGCTGCTAGGCAGAATATCCTTCCCAGTCTGTCCGGACGTTCGGGGTTGCCCCATCACAGGGACAGAATCTGGCACTTGCCCTTGTTGAACTTCCTCTGGTTGAGGATTGCCCAAACCTCTGATTTGAGGTCTCTCTGCGGGGCCTCCGTCTTCCATGAGGCCCTGGAGTGTTACAATGGCCCCTTGATTGCTTGGGAATGCGCAGTGTTCTGTGTTCCATGTGTTCCATGAGGCCCCATATTGTCACAATGGCACTGAAATGAGAGAGGATCTCCATCCTTAATGGCTTCGTAAATCACAAGTTTTTCTTAGAGAAAAATCCTAATCAACAAAGGGGTTTGCTTTCTTGGCATGGTAGCAGTCTTTTCTTTTCTTTTAAGACTACAATTAGTTGTAGGAGAGAGAATGTAGATGATACATGGAAACTAATAGAGAGTGTATCATATGCCCATCTTCAAGAAATTAGCTTACAGGCCTCAGAAAACTCGTTTAATAAGAGATTGTTCTGTTAAGAAGAAAGTCAATTCTACATTGTTTAAGCAAATGGGAAGTTCTAAGACACGTCTTAGCTGGTCCTAAAGCATTTAGTGTAGGGGTTAGGGGTCGGAGAGATCAATCAGAGATGCTACGAGGCCGCCTAAGGGAGAAGACCACTCTGTGAAAATGACTGCCCCTCCCAGAAGAAATGGACGCTAGATGGCAGTCTTGCTCCACGAATAAAATCCAAGAGGCTATTTGACCCTAAAATCAGAAGAGAATTTTGGACCGCTTGTGAAGGGGAGGGTCTTTCAAGTATCACTTGAAAGTATTTATACTCCGAAATTTATACTGATTCTTTGATTCATGCATGGCAGAGTACCCCCACGAATCCCCAGCTGGCATATTAAAGAAATGTTCCATCCAATGGTTTCCGGTCATGGGGTTTAATTCTTTTGTTTTATCCCTTTGATTCCATGAAGTTCCAAAGATATCCCACGGTTTGTTTAATTCCATGAGGTCCCGCACATCCCAATGATGTCCCTTAAGTCCCTGCTTTCTGTAGTTTCCCAGGGAACATTTCCCAGGGAGCACTTTTGCTAGGGACAAAGACCGCTTGTGGTTTCGTCGGGGGCTGTGGCACCAGTGCCACGGGGAGGCAGTGCGTGGGAGAAACACCTTCCCCTGAGAAAACTCGGACGTGGCATCCCTCGCACTTGTTTTGGGATTCATGGAGATGCAGTCTCAGGAAGCGAGTTCTACTGCGTCCCTCGTCCAGCTCTTCTTGCTCCGAGGACCAGGGAACAGCCTCTCACACCTGAACTGGATGTACTGCAATCTGCACATTTGCGGCAGGTTGAGAGGCACTCAGAGGCACATTCAAAAATTTCATTCTCTTTCCCATCTCTGTCACCTCCGTAGGACATAAATGACCACCAAAGCAGGGTGTGATCTATTGCCATGTGCACTGGAAAACCCAGGTCATCTCCTCAGGGCATTCATCACAGACCTGCCATCCCCTCTTGGCACTCACAATAGAACCACAACTTCCAGCACTGGCTTCTCACCCGGCACACAGAGATTCTTTTGCCTTCCTTGGAGAGACCGGAAGAACTAGACAGGGTGTATCTGTTTGCATTGCCCAGACAAGTCTTGAGCACGCACCTGCTGTTGGTGTGGGGAGATGACCCTGAGCAAGAACAATTGCCATCAACCTCCTGGGGAGACCTTGAAGTTATGTGGGACAAAGAGTGTCTCGGTGTCACATTGCATTTACGGTTCTAAATCCTGGCAAAGCCCATGCGTGCAGCTCTGGGATGTGCTTCTCTTGGACAGAGCTCCGCGTTTCCATCTCTCAGGCGGTGGGGCATCTCAGATAGTGGCAGAGCAGGTGGCACCCCACAAGGGCTTAGGTGCATCCAGGCTCCTGGCGTGGCAGCAGGAACCCCAGGAGATACTGCCCCTGCTGCCATGAGCTGTCTGTGTCTGTGTGCAAGCGAAGGACTCGTGTGTCTGAAAACCCTCCTGTGAGCGAGCAGGGAGCCCCCGCCAGAGCACCACTGACTCTTGGCCAACTGGCCATCCACCAGGACCCCAGAGGCCATTTTCCAGCGCTGCTAGGCAGAATATCCTTCCCAGTCTGTCCGGACGTTCGGGGTTGCCCCATCACAGGGACAGAATCTGGCACTTGCCCTTGTTGAACTTCCTCTGGTTGAGGATTGCCCAAACCTCTGATTTGAGGTCTCTCTGCGGGGCCTCCGTCTTCCATGAGGCCCTGGAGTGTTACAATGGCCCCTTGATTGCTTGGGAATGCGCAGTGTTCTGTGTTCCATGTGTTCCATGAGGCCCCATATTGTCACAATGGCACTGAAATGAGAGAGGATCTCCATCCTTAATGGCTTCGTAAATCACAAGTTTTTCTTAGATAAAAATCCTAATCAACAAAGGGGTTTGCTTTCTTGGCATGGTAGCAGTCTTTTCTTTTCTTTTAAGACTACAATTAGTTGTAGGAGAGAGAATGTAGATGATACATGGAAACTAATAGAGAGTGTATCATATGCCCATCTTCAAGAAATTAGCTTACAGGCCTCAGAAAACTCGTTTAATAAGAGATTGTTCTGTTAAGAAGAAAGTCAATTCTACATTGTTTAAGCAAATGGGAAGTTCTAAGACACGTCTTAGCTGGTCCTAAAGCATTTAGTGTAGGGGTTAGGGGTCGGAGAGATCAATCAGAGATGCTACGAGGCCGCCTAAGGGAGAAGACCACTCTGTGAAAATGACTGCCCCTCCCAGAAGAAATGGACGCTAGATGGCAGTCTTGCTCCACGAATAAAATCCAAGAGGCTATTTGACCCTAAAATCAGAAGAGAATTTTGGACCGCTTGTGAAGGGGAGGGTCTTTCAAGTATCACTTGAAAGTATTTATACTCCGAAATTTATACTGATTCTTTGATTCATGCATGGCAGAGTACCCCCACGAATCCCCAGCTGGCATATTAAAGAAATGTTCCATCCAATGGTTTCCGGTCATGGGGTTTAATTCTTTTGTTTTATCCCTTTGATTCCATGAAGTTCCAAAGATATCCCACGGTTTGTTTAATTCCATGAGGTCCCGCACATCCCAATGATGTCCCTTAAGTCCCTGCTTTCTGTAGTTTCCCAGGGAACATTTCCCAGGGAGCACTTTTGCTAGGGACAAAGACCGCTTGTGGTTTCGTCGGGGGCTGTGGCACCAGTGCCACGGGGAGGCAGTGCGTGGGAGAAACACCTTCCCCTGAGAAAACTCGGACGTGGCATCCCTCGCACTTGTTTTGGGATTCATGGAGATGCAGTCTCAGGAAGCGAGTTCTACTGCGTCCCTCGTCCAGCTCTTCTTGCTCCGAGGACCAGGGAACAGCCTCTCACACCTGAACTGGATGTACTGCAATCTGCACATTTGCGGCAGGTTGAGGGGCACTCAGAGGCACATTCAAAAATTTCATTCTCTTTCCCATCTCTGTCACCTCCGTAGGACATAAATGACCACCAAAGCAGGGTGTGATCTATTGCCATGTGCACTGGAAAACCCAGGTCATCTCCTCAGGGCATTCATCACAGACCTGCCATCCCCTCTTGGCACTCACAATAGAACCACAACTTCCAGCACTGGCTTCTCACCCGGCACACAGAGATTCTTTTGCCTTCCTTGGAGAGACCGGAAGAACTAGACAGGGTGTATCTGTTTGCATTGCCCAGACAAGTCTTGAGCACGCACCTGCTGTTGGTGTGGGGAGATGACCCTGAGCAAGAACAATTGCCATCAACCTCCTGGGGAGACCTTGAAGTTATGTGGGACAAAGAGTGTCTCGGTGTCACATTGCATTTACGGTTCTAAATCCTGGCAAAGCCCATGCGTGCAGCTCTGGGATGTGCTTCTCTTGGACAGAGCTCCGCGTTTCCATCTCTCAGGCGGTGGGGCATCTCAGATAGTGGCAGAGCAGGTGGCACCCCACAAGGGCTTAGGTGCATCCAGGCTCCTGGCGTGGCAGCAGGAACCCCAGGAGATACTGCCCCTGCTGCCATGAGCTGTCTGTGTCTGTGTGCAAGCGAAGGACTCGTGTGTCTGAAAACCCTCCTGTGAGCGAGCAGGGAGCCCCCGCCAGAGCACCACTGACTCTTGGCCAACTGGCCATCCACCAGGACCCCAGAGGCCATTTTCCAGCGCTGCTAGGCAGAATATCCTTCCCAGTCTGTCCGGACGTTCGGGGTTGCCCCATCACAGGGACAGAATCTGGCACTTGCCCTTGTTGAACTTCCTCTGGTTGAGGATTGCCCAAACCTCTGATTTGAGGTCTCTCTGCGGGGCCTCCGTCTTCCATGAGGCCCTGGAGTGTTACAATGGCCCCTTGATTGCTTGGGAATGCGCAGTGTTCTGTGTTCCATGTGTTCCATGAGGCCCCATATTGTCACAATGGCACTGAAATGAGAGAGGATCTCCATCCTTAATGGCTTCGTAAATCACAAGTTTTTCTTAGATAAAAATCCTAATCAACAAAGGGGTTTGCTTTCTTGGCATGGTAGCAGTCTTTTCTTTTCTTTTAAGACTACAATTAGTTGTAGGAGAGAGAATGTAGATGATACATGGAAACTAATAGAGAGTGTATCATATGCCCATCTTCAAGAAATTAGCTTACAGGCCTCAGAAAACTCGTTTAATAAGAGATTGTTCTGTTAAGAAGAAAGTCAATTCTACATTGTTTAAGCAAATGGGAAGTTCTAAGACACGTCTTAGCTGGTCCTAAAGCATTTAGTGTAGGGGTTAGGGGTCGGAGAGATCAATCAGAGATGCTACGAGGCCGCCTAAGGGAGAAGACCACTCTGTGAAAATGACTGCCCCTCCCAGAAGAAATGGACGCTAGATGGCAGTCTTGCTCCACGAATAAAATCCAAGAGGCTATTTGACCCTAAAATCAGAAGAGAATTTTGGACCGCTTGTGAAGGGGAGGGTCTTTCAAGTATCACTTGAAAGTATTTATACTCCGAAATTTATACTGATTCTTTGATTCATGCATGGCAGAGTACCCCCACGAATCCCCAGCTGGCATATTAAAGAAATGTTCCATCCAATGGTTTCCGGTCATGGGGTTTAATTCTTTTGTTTTATCCCTTTGATTCCATGAAGTTCCAAAGATATCCCACGGTTTGTTTAATTCCATGAGGTCCCGCACATCCCAATGATGTCCCTTAAGTCCCTGCTTTCTGTAGTTTCCCAGGGAACATTTCCCAGGGAGCACTTTTGCTAGGGACAAAGACCGCTTGTGGTTTCGTCGGGGGCTGTGGCACCAGTGCCACGGGGAGGCAGTGCGTGGGAGAAACACCTTCCCCTGAGAAAACTCGGACGTGGCATCCCTCGCACTTGTTTTGGGATTCATGGAGATGCAGTCTCAGGAAGCGAGTTCTACTGCGTCCCTCGTCCAGCTCTTCTTGCTCCGAGGACCAGGGAACAGCCTCTCACACCTGAACTGGATGTACTGCAATCTGCACATTTGCGGCAGGTTGAGGGGCACTCAGAGGCACATTCAAAAATTTCATTCTCTTTCCCATCTCTGTCACCTCCGTAGGACATAAATGACCACCAAAGCAGGGTGTGATCTATTGCCATGTGCACTGGAAAACCCAGGTCATCTCCTCAGGGCATTCATCACAGACCTGCCATCCCCTCTTGGCACTCACAATAGAACCACAACTTCCAGCACTGGCTTCTCACCCGGCACACAGAGATTCTTTTGCCTTCCTTGGAGAGACCGGAAGAACTAGACAGGGTGTATCTGTTTGCATTGCCCAGACAAGTCTTGAGCACACACCTGCTGTTGGTGTGGGGAGATGACCCTGAGCAAGAACAATTGCCATCAACCTCCTGGGGAGACCTTGAAGTTATGTGGGACAAAGAGTGTCTCGGTGTCACATTGCATTTACGGTTCTAAATCCTGGCAAAGCCCATGCGTGCAGCTCTGGGATGTGCTTCTCTTGGACAGAGCTCCGCGTTTCCATCTCTCAGGCGGTGGGGCATCTCAGATAGTGGCAGAGCAGGTGGCACCCCACAAGGGCTTAGGTGCATCCAGGCTCCTGGCGTGGCAGCAGGAACCCCAGGAGATACTGCCCCTGCTGCCATGAGCTGTCTGTGTCTGTGTGCAAGCGAAGGACTCGTGTGTCTGAAAACCCTCCTGTGAGCGAGCAGGGAGCCCCCGCCAGAGCACCACTGACTCTTGGCCAACTGGCCATCCACCAGGACCCCAGAGGCCATTTTCCAGCGCTGCTAGGCAGAATATCCTTCCCAGTCTGTCCGGACGTTCGGGGTTGCCCCATCACAGGGACAGAATCTGGCACTTGCCCTTGTTGAACTTCCTCTGGTTGAGGATTGCCCAAACCTCTGATTTGAGGTCTCTCTGCGGGGCCTCCGTCTTCCATGAGGCCCTGGAGTGTTACAATGGCCCCTTGATTGCTTGGGAATGCGCAGTGTTCTGTGTTCCATGTGTTCCATGAGGCCCCATATTGTCACAATGGCACTGAAATGAGAGAGGATCTCCATCCTTAATGGCTTCGTAAATCACAAGTTTTTCTTAGATAAAAATCCTAATCAACAAAGGGGTTTGCTTTCTTGGCATGGTAGCAGTCTTTTCTTTTCTTTTAAGACTACAATTAGTTGTAGGAGAGAGAATGTAGATGATACATGGAAACTAATAGAGAGTGTATCATATGCCCATCTTCAAGAAATTAGCTTACAGGCCTCAGAAAACTCGTTTAATAAGAGATTGTTCTGTTAAGAAGAAAGTCAATTCTACATTGTTTAAGCAAATGGGAAGTTCTAAGACACGTCTTAGCTGGTCCTAAAGCATTTAGTGTAGGGGTTAGGGGTCGGAGAGATCAATCAGAGATGCTACGAGGCCGCCTAAGGGAGAAGACCACTCTGTGAAAATGACTGCCCCTCCCAGAAGAAATGGACGCTAGATGGCAGTCTTGCTCCACGAATAAAATCCAAGAGGCTATTTGACCCTAAAATCAGAAGAGAATTTTGGACCGCTTGTGAAGGGGAGGGTCTTTCAAGTATCACTTGAAAGTATTTATACTCCGAAATTTATACTGATTCTTTGATTCATGCATGGCAGAGTACCCCCACGAATCCCCAGCTGGCATATTAAAGAAATGTTCCATCCAATGGTTTCCGGTCATGGGGTTTAATTCTTTTGTTTTATCCCTTTGATTCCATGAAGTTCCAAAGATATCCCACGGTTTGTTTAATTCCATGAGGTCCCGCACATCCCAATGATGTCCCTTAAGTCCCTGCTTTCTGTAGTTTCCCAGGGAACATTTCCCAGGGAGCACTTTTGCTAGGGACAAAGACCGCTTGTGGTTTCGTCGGGGGCTGTGGCACCAGTGCCACGGGGAGGCAGTGCGTGGGAGAAACACCTTCCCCTGAGAAAACTCGGACGTGGCATCCCTCGCACTTGTTTTGGGATTCATGGAGATGCAGTCTCAGGAAGCGAGTTCTACTGCGTCCCTCGTCCAGCTCTTCTTGCTCCGAGGACCAGGGAACAGCCTCTCACACCTGAACTGGATGTACTGCAATCTGCACATTTGCGGCAGGTTGAGGGGCACTCAGAGGCACATTCAAAAATTTCATTCTCTTTCCCATCTCTGTCACCTCCGTAGGACATAAATGACCACCAAAGCAGGGTGTGATCTATTGCCATGTGCACTGGAAAACCCAGGTCATCTCCTCAGGGCATTCATCACAGACCTGCCATCCCCTCTTGGCACTCACAATAGAACCACAACTTCCAGCACTGGCTTCTCACCCGGCACACAGAGATTCTTTTGCCTTCCTTGGAGAGACCGGAAGAACTAGACAGGGTGTATCTGTTTGCATTGCCCAGACAAGTCTTGAGCACGCACCTGCTGTTGGTGTGGGGAGATGACCCTGAGCAAGAACAATTGCCATCAACCTCCTGGGGAGACCTTGAAGTTATGTGGGACAAAGAGTGTCTCGGTGTCACATTGCATTTACGGTTCTAAATCCTGGCAAAGCCCATGCGTGCAGCTCTGGGATGTGCTTCTCTTGGACAGAGCTCCGCGTTTCCATCTCTCAGGCGGTGGGGCATCTCAGATAGTGGCAGAGCAGGTGGCACCCCACAAGGGCTTAGGTGCATCCAGGCTCCTGGCGTGGCAGCAGGAACCCCAGGAGATACTGCCCCTGCTGCCATGAGCTGTCTGTGTCTGTGTGCAAGCGAAGGACTCGTGTGTCTGAAAACCCTCCTGTGAGCGAGCAGGGAGCCCCCGCCAGAGCACCACTGACTCTTGGCCAACTGGCCATCCACCAGGACCCCAGAGGCCATTTTCCAGCGCTGCTAGGCAGAATATCCTTCCCAGTCTGTCCGGACGTTCGGGGTTGCCCCATCACAGGGACAGAATCTGGCACTTGCCCTTGTTGAACTTCCTCTGGTTGAGGATTGCCCAAACCTCTGATTTGAGGTCTCTCTGCGGGGCCTCCGTCTTCCATGAGGCCCTGGAGTGTTACAATGGCCCCTTGATTGCTTGGGAATGCGCAGTGTTCTGTGTTCCATGTGTTCCATGAGGCCCCATATTGTCACAATGGCACTGAAATGAGAGAGGATCTCCATCCTTAATGGCTTCGTAAATCACAAGTTTTTCTTAGATAAAAATCCTAATCAACAAAGGGGTTTGCTTTCTTGGCATGGTAGCAGTCTTTTCTTTTCTTTTAAGACTACAATTAGTTGTAGGAGAGAGAATGTAGATGATACATGGAAACTAATAGAGAGTGTATCATATGCCCATCTTCAAGAAATTAGCTTACAGGCCTCAGAAAACTCGTTTAATAAGAGATTGTTCTGTTAAGAAGAAAGTCAATTCTACATTGTTTAAGCAAATGGGAAGTTCTAAGACACGTCTTAGCTGGTCCTAAAGCATTTAGTGTAGGGGTTAGGGGTCGGAGAGATCAATCAGAGATGCTACGAGGCCGCCTAAGGGAGAAGACCACTCTGTGAAAATGACTGCCCCTCCCAGAAGAAATGGACGCTAGATGGCAGTCTTGCTCCACGAATAAAATCCAAGAGGCTATTTGACCCTAAAATCAGAAGAGAATTTTGGACCGCTTGTGAAGGGGAGGGTCTTTCAAGTATCACTTGAAAGTATTTATACTCCGAAATTTATACTGATTCTTTGATTCATGCATGGCAGAGTACCCCCACGAATCCCCAGCTGGCATATTAAAGAAATGTTCCATCCAATGGTTTCCGGTCATGGGGTTTAATTCTTTTGTTTTATCCCTTTGATTCCATGAAGTTCCAAAGATATCCCACGGTTTGTTTAATTCCATGAGGTCCCGCACATCCCAATGATGTCCCTTAAGTCCCTGCTTTCTGTAGTTTCCCAGGGAACATTTCCCAGGGAGCACTTTTGCTAGGGACAAAGACCGCTTGTGGTTTCGTCGGGGGCTGTGGCACCAGTGCCACGGGGAGGCAGTGCGTGGGAGAAACACCTTCCCCTGAGAAAACTCGGACGTGGCATCCCTCGCACTTGTTTTGGGATTCATGGAGATGCAGTCTCAGGAAGCGAGTTCTACTGCGTCCCTCGTCCAGCTCTTCTTGCTCCGAGGACCAGGGAACAGCCTCTCACACCTGAACTGGATGTACTGCAATCTGCACATTTGCGGCAGGTTGAGGGGCACTCAGAGGCACATTCAAAAATTTCATTCTCTTTCCCATCTCTGTCACCTCCGTAGGACATAAATGACCACCAAAGCAGGGTGTGATCTATTGCCATGTGCACTGGAAAACCCAGGTCATCTCCTCAGGGCATTCATCACAGACCTGCCATCCCCTCTTGGCACTCACAATAGAACCACAACTTCCAGCACTGGCTTCTCACCCGGCACACAGAGATTCTTTTGCCTTCCTTGGAGAGACCGGAAGAACTAGACAGGGTGTATCTGTTTGCATTGCCCAGACAAGTCTTGAGCACGCACCTGCTGTTGGTGTGGGGAGATGACCCTGAGCAAGAACAATTGCCATCAACCTCCTGGGGAGACCTTGAAGTTATGTGGGACAAAGAGTGTCTCGGTGTCACATTGCATTTACGGTTCTAAATCCTGGCAAAGCCCATGCGTGCAGCTCTGGGATGTGCTTCTCTTGGACAGAGCTCCGCGTTTCCATCTCTCAGGCGGTGGGGCATCTCAGATAGTGGCAGAGCAGGTGGCACCCCACAAGGGCTTAGGTGCATCCAGGCTCCTGGCGTGGCAGCAGGAACCCCAGGAGATACTGCCCCTGCTGCCATGAGCTGTCTGTGTCTGTGTGCAAGCGAAGGACTCGTGTGTCTGAAAACCCTCCTGTGAGCGAGCAGGGAGCCCCCGCCAGAGCACCACTGACTCTTGGCCAACTGGCCATCCACCAGGACCCCAGAGGCCATTTTCCAGCGCTGCTAGGCAGAATATCCTTCCCAGTCTGTCCGGACGTTCGGGGTTGCCCCATCACAGGGACAGAATCTGGCACTTGCCCTTGTTGAACTTCCTCTGGTTGAGGATTGCCCAAACCTCTGATTTGAGGTCTCTCTGCGGGGCCTCCGTCTTCCATGAGGCCCTGGAGTGTTACAATGGCCCCTTGATTGCTTGGGAATGCGCAGTGTTCTGTGTTCCATGTGTTCCATGAGGCCCCATATTGTCACAATGGCACTGAAATGAGAGAGGATCTCCATCCTTAATGGCTTCGTAAATCACAAGTTTTTCTTAGATAAAAATCCTAATCAACAAAGGGGTTTGCTTTCTTGGCATGGTAGCAGTCTTTTCTTTTCTTTTAAGACTACAATTAGTTGTAGGAGAGAGAATGTAGATGATACATGGAAACTAATAGAGAGTGTATCATATGCCCATCTTCAAGAAATTAGCTTACAGGCCTCAGAAAACTCGTTTAATAAGAGATTGTTCTGTTAAGAAGAAAGTCAATTCTACATTGTTTAAGCAAATGGGAAGTTCTAAGACACGTCTTAGCTGGTCCTAAAGCATTTAGTGTAGGGGTTAGGGGTCGGAGAGATCAATCAGAGATGCTACGAGGCCGCCTAAGGGAGAAGACCACTCTGTGAAAATGACTGCCCCTCCCAGAAGAAATGGACGCTAGATGGCAGTCTTGCTCCACGAATAAAATCCAAGAGGCTATTTGACCCTAAAATCAGAAGAGAATTTTGGACCGCTTGTGAAGGGGAGGGTCTTTCAAGTATCACTTGAAAGTATTTATACTCCGAAATTTATACTGATTCTTTGATTCATGCATGGCAGAGTACCCCCACGAATCCCCAGCTGGCATATTAAAGAAATGTTCCATCCAATGGTTTCCGGTCATGGGGTTTAATTCTTTTGTTTTATCCCTTTGATTCCATGAAGTTCCAAAGATATCCCACGGTTTGTTTAATTCCATGAGGTCCCGCACATCCCAATGATGTCCCTTAAGTCCCTGCTTTCTGTAGTTTCCCAGGGAACATTTCCCAGGGAGCACTTTTGCTAGGGACAAAGACCGCTTGTGGTTTCGTCGGGGGCTGTGGCACCAGTGCCACGGGGAGGCAGTGCGTGGGAGAAACACCTTCCCCTGAGAAAACTCGGACGTGGCATCCCTCGCACTTGTTTTGGGATTCATGGAGATGCAGTCTCAGGAAGCGAGTTCTACTGCGTCCCTCGTCCAGCTCTTCTTGCTCCGAGGACCAGGGAACAGCCTCTCACACCTGAACTGGATGTACTGCAATCTGCACATTTGCGGCAGGTTGAGGGGCACTCAGAGGCACATTCAAAAATTTCATTCTCTTTCCCATCTCTGTCACCTCCGTAGGACATAAATGACCACCAAAGCAGGGTGTGATCTATTGCCATGTGCACTGGAAAACCCAGGTCATCTCCTCAGGGCATTCATCACAGACCTGCCATCCCCTCTTGGCACTCACAATAGAACCACAACTTCCAGCACTGGCTTCTCACCCGGCACACAGAGATTCTTTTGCCTTCCTTGGAGAGACCGGAAGAACTAGACAGGGTGTATCTGTTTGCATTGCCCAGACAAGTCTTGAGCACGCACCTGCTGTTGGTGTGGGGAGATGACCCTGAGCAAGAACAATTGCCATCAACCTCCTGGGGAGACCTTGAAGTTATGTGGGACAAAGAGTGTCTCGGTGTCACATTGCATTTACGGTTCTAAATCCTGGCAAAGCCCATGCGTGCAGCTCTGGGATGTGCTTCTCTTGGACAGAGCTCCGCGTTTCCATCTCTCAGGCGGTGGGGCATCTCAGATAGTGGCAGAGCAGGTGGCACCCCACAAGGGCTTAGGTGCATCCAGGCTCCTGGCGTGGCAGCAGGAACCCCAGGAGATACTGCCCCTGCTGCCATGAGCTGTCTGTGTCTGTGTGCAAGCGAAGGACTCGTGTGTCTGAAAACCCTCCTGTGAGCGAGCAGGGAGCCCCCGCCAGAGCACCACTGACTCTTGGCCAACTGGCCATCCACCAGGACCCCAGAGGCCATTTTCCAGCGCTGCTAGGCAGAATATCCTTCCCAGTCTGTCCGGACGTTCGGGGTTGCCCCATCACAGGGACAGAATCTGGCACTTGCCCTTGTTGAACTTCCTCTGGTTGAGGATTGCCCAAACCTCTGATTTGAGGTCTCTCTGCGGGGCCTCCGTCTTCCATGAGGCCCTGGAGTGTTACAATGGCCCCTTGATTGCTTGGGAATGCGCAGTGTTCTGTGTTCCATGTGTTCCATGAGGCCCCATATTGTCACAATGGCACTGAAATGAGAGAGGATCTCCATCCTTAATGGCTTCGTAAATCACAAGTTTTTCTTAGATAAAAATCCTAATCAACAAAGGGGTTTGCTTTCTTGGCATGGTAGCAGTCTTTTCTTTTCTTTTAAGACTACAATTAGTTGTAGGAGAGAGAATGTAGATGATACATGGAAACTAATAGAGAGTGTATCATATGCCCATCTTCAAGAGATTAGCTTACAGGCCTCAGAAAACTCGTTTAATAAGAGATTGTTCTGTTAAGAAGAAAGTCAATTCTACATTGTTTAAGCAAATGGGAAGTTCTAAGACACGTCTTAGCTGGTCCTAAAGCATTTAGTGTAGGGGTTAGGGGTCGGAGAGATCAATCAGAGATGCTACGAGGCCGCCTAAGGGAGAAGACCACTCTGTGAAAATGACTGCCCCTCCCAGAAGAAATGGACGCTAGATGGCAGTCTTGCTCCACGAATAAAATCCAAGAGGCTATTTGACCCTAAAATCAGAAGAGAATTTTGGACCGCTTGTGAAGGGGAGGGTCTTTCAAGTATCACTTGAAAGTATTTATACTCCGAAATTTATACTGATTCTTTGATTCATGCATGGCAGAGTACCCCCACGAATCCCCAGCTGGCATATTAAAGAAATGTTCCATCCAATGGTTTCCGGTCATGGGGTTTAATTCTTTTGTTTTATCCCTTTGATTCCATGAAGTTCCAAAGATATCCCACGGTTTGTTTAATTCCATGAGGTCCCGCACATCCCAATGATGTCCCTTAAGTCCCTGCTTTCTGTAGTTTCCCAGGGAACATTTCCCAGGGAGCACTTTTGCTAGGGACAAAGACCGCTTGTGGTTTCGTCGGGGGCTGTGGCACCAGTGCCACGGGGAGGCAGTGCGTGGGAGAAACACCTTCCCCTGAGAAAACTCGGACGTGGCATCCCTCGCACTTGTTTTGGGATTCATGGAGATGCAGTCTCAGGAAGCGAGTTCTACTGCGTCCCTCGTCCAGCTCTTCTTGCTCCGAGGACCAGGGAACAGCCTCTCACACCTGAACTGGATGTACTGCAATCTGCACATTTGCGGCAGGTTGAGGGGCACTCAGAGGCACATTCAAAAATTTCATTCTCTTTCCCATCTCTGTCACCTCCGTAGGACATAAATGACCACCAAAGCAGGGTGTGATCTATTGCCATGTGCACTGGAAAACCCAGGTCATCTCCTCAGGGCATTCATCACAGACCTGCCATCCCCTCTTGGCACTCACAATAGAACCACAACTTCCAGCACTGGCTTCTCACCCGGCACACAGAGATTCTTTTGCCTTCCTTGGAGAGACCGGAAGAACTAGACAGGGTGTATCTGTTTGCATTGCCCAGACAAGTCTTGAGCACGCACCTGCTGTTGGTGTGGGGAGATGACCCTGAGCAAGAACAATTGCCATCAACCTCCTGGGGAGACCTTGAAGTTATGTGGGACAAAGAGTGTCTCGGTGTCACATTGCATTTACGGTTCTAAATCCTGGCAAAGCCCATGCGTGCAGCTCTGGGATGTGCTTCTCTTGGACAGAGCTCCGCGTTTCCATCTCTCAGGCGGTGGGGCATCTCAGATAGTGGCAGAGCAGGTGGCACCCCACAAGGGCTTAGGTGCATCCAGGCTCCTGGCGTGGCAGCAGGAACCCCAGGAGATACTGCCCCTGCTGCCATGAGCTGTCTGTGTCTGTGTGCAAGCGAAGGACTCGTGTGTCTGAAAACCCTCCTGTGAGCGAGCAGGGAGCCCCCGCCAGAGCACCACTGACTCTTGGCCAACTGGCCATCCACCAGGACCCCAGAGGCCATTTTCCAGCGCTGCTAGGCAGAATATCCTTCCCAGTCTGTCCGGACGTTCGGGGTTGCCCCATCACAGGGACAGAATCTGGCACTTGCCCTTGTTGAACTTCCTCTGGTTGAGGATTGCCCAAACCTCTGATTTGAGGTCTCTCTGCGGGGCCTCCGTCTTCCATGAGGCCCTGGAGTGTTACAATGGCCCCTTGATTGCTTGGGAATGCGCAGTGTTCTGTGTTCCATGTGTTCCATGAGGCCCCATATTGTCACAATGGCACTGAAATGAGAGAGGATCTCCATCCTTAATGGCTTCGTAAATCACAAGTTTTTCTTAGATAAAAATCCTAATCAACAAAGGGGTTTGCTTTCTTGGCATGGTAGCAGTCTTTTCTTTTCTTTTAAGACTACAATTAGTTGTAGGAGAGAGAATGTAGATGATACATGGAAACTAATAGAGAGTGTATCATATGCCCATCTTCAAGAAATTAGCTTACAGGCCTCAGAAAACTCGTTTAATAAGAGATTGTTCTGTTAAGAAGAAAGTCAATTCTACATTGTTTAAGCAAATGGGAAGTTCTAAGACACGTCTTAGCTGGTCCTAAAGCATTTAGTGTAGGGGTTAGGGGTCGGAGAGATCAATCAGAGATGCTACGAGGCCGCCTAAGGGAGAAGACCACTCTGTGAAAATGACTGCCCCTCCCAGAAGAAATGGACGCTAGATGGCAGTCTTGCTCCACGAATAAAATCCAAGAGGCTATTTGACCCTAAAATCAGAAGAGAATTTTGGACCGCTTGTGAAGGGGAGGGTCTTTCAAGTATCACTTGAAAGTATTTATACTCCGAAATTTATACTGATTCTTTGATTCATGCATGGCAGAGTACCCCCACGAATCCCCAGCTGGCATATTAAAGAAATGTTCCATCCAATGGTTTCCGGTCATGGGGTTTAATTCTTTTGTTTTATCCCTTTGATTCCATGAAGTTCCAAAGATATCCCACGGTTTGTTTAATTCCATGAGGTCCCGCACATCCCAATGATGTCCCTTAAGTCCCTGCTTTCTGTAGTTTCCCAGGGAACATTTCCCAGGGAGCACTTTTGCTAGGGACAAAGACCGCTTGTGGTTTCGTCGGGGGCTGTGGCACCAGTGCCACGGGGAGGCAGTGCGTGGGAGAAACACCTTCCCCTGAGAAAACTCGGACGTGGCATCCCTCGCACTTGTTTTGGGATTCATGGAGATGCAGTCTCAGGAAGCGAGTTCTACTGCGTCCCTCGTCCAGCTCTTCTTGCTCCGAGGACCAGGGAACAGCCTCTCACACCTGAACTGGATGTACTGCAATCTGCACATTTGCGGCAGGTTGAGGGGCACTCAGAGGCACATTCAAAAATTTCATTCTCTTTCCCATCTCTGTCACCTCCGTAGGACATAAATGACCACCAAAGCAGGGTGTGATCTATTGCCATGTGCACTGGAAAACCCAGGTCATCTCCTCAGGGCATTCATCACAGACCTGCCATCCCCTCTTGGCACTCACAATAGAACCACAACTTCCAGCACTGGCTTCTCACCCGGCACACAGAGATTCTTTTGCCTTCCTTGGAGAGACCGGAAGAACTAGACAGGGTGTATCTGTTTGCATTGCCCAGACAAGTCTTGAGCACGCACCTGCTGTTGGTGTGGGGAGATGACCCTGAGCAAGAACAATTGCCATCAACCTCCTGGGGAGACCTTGAAGTTATGTGGGACAAAGAGTGTCTCGGTGTCACATTGCATTTACGGTTCTAAATCCTGGCAAAGCCCATGCGTGCAGCTCTGGGATGTGCTTCTCTTGGACAGAGCTCCGCGTTTCCATCTCTCAGGCGGTGGGGCATCTCAGATAGTGGCAGAGCAGGTGGCACCCCACAAGGGCTTAGGTGCATCCAGGCTCCTGGCGTGGCAGCAGGAACCCCAGGAGATACTGCCCCTGCTGCCATGAGCTGTCTGTGTCTGTGTGCAAGCGAAGGACTCGTGTGTCTGAAAACCCTCCTGTGAGCGAGCAGGGAGCCCCCGCCAGAGCACCACTGACTCTTGGCCAACTGGCCATCCACCAGGACCCCAGAGGCCATTTTCCAGCGCTGCTAGGCAGAATATCCTTCCCAGTCTGTCCGGACGTTCGGGGTTGCCCCATCACAGGGACAGAATCTGGCACTTGCCCTTGTTGAACTTCCTCTGGTTGAGGATTGCCCAAACCTCTGATTTGAGGTCTCTCTGCGGGGCCTCCGTCTTCCATGAGGCCCTGGAGTGTTACAATGGCCCCTTGATTGCTTGGGAATGCGCAGTGTTCTGTGTTCCATGTGTTCCATGAGGCCCCATATTGTCACAATGGCACTGAAATGAGAGAGGATCTCCATCCTTAATGGCTTCGTAAATCACAAGTTTTTCTTAGATAAAAATCCTAATCAACAAAGGGGTTTGCTTTCTTGGCATGGTAGCAGTCTTTTCTTTTCTTTTAAGACTACAATTAGTTGTAGGAGAGAGAATGTAGATGATACATGGAAACTAATAGAGAGTGTATCATATGCCCATCTTCAAGAGATTAGCTTACAGGCCTCAGAAAACTCGTTTAATAAGAGATTGTTCTGTTAAGAAGAAAGTCAATTCTACATTGTTTAAGCAAATGGGAAGTTCTAAGACACGTCTTAGCTGGTCCTAAAGCATTTAGTGTAGGGGTTAGGGGTCGGAGAGATCAATCAGAGATGCTACGAGGCCGCCTAAGGGAGAAGACCACTCTGTGAAAATGACTGCCCCTCCCAGAAGAAATGGACGCTAGATGGCAGTCTTGCTCCACGAATAAAATCCAAGAGGCTATTTGACCCTAAAATCAGAAGAGAATTTTGGACCGCTTGTGAAGGGGAGGGTCTTTCAAGTATCACTTGAAAGTATTTATACTCCGAAATTTATACTGATTCTTTGATTCATGCATGGCAGAGTACCCCCACGAATCCCCAGCTGGCATATTAAAGAAATGTTCCATCCAATGGTTTCCGGTCATGGGGTTTAATTCTTTTGTTTTATCCCTTTGATTCCATGAAGTTCCAAAGATATCCCACGGTTTGTTTAATTCCATGAGGTCCCGCACATCCCAATGATGTCCCTTAAGTCCCTGCTTTCTGTAGTTTCCCAGGGAACATTTCCCAGGGAGCACTTTTGCTAGGGACAAAGACCGCTTGTGGTTTCGTCGGGGGCTGTGGCACCAGTGCCACGGGGAGGCAGTGCGTGGGAGAAACACCTTCCCCTGAGAAAACTCGGACGTGGCATCCCTCGCACTTGTTTTGGGATTCATGGAGATGCAGTCTCAGGAAGCGAGTTCTACTGCGTCCCTCGTCCAGCTCTTCTTGCTCCGAGGACCAGGGAACAGCCTCTCACACCTGAACTGGATGTACTGCAATCTGCACATTTGCGGCAGGTTGAGGGGCACTCAGAGGCACATTCAAAAATTTCATTCTCTTTCCCATCTCTGTCACCTCCGTAGGACATAAATGACCACCAAAGCAGGGTGTGATCTATTGCCATGTGCACTGGAAAACCCAGGTCATCTCCTCAGGGCATTCATCACAGACCTGCCATCCCCTCTTGGCACTCACAATAGAACCACAACTTCCAGCACTGGCTTCTCACCCGGCACACAGAGATTCTTTTGCCTTCCTTGGAGAGACCGGAAGAACTAGACAGGGTGTATCTGTTTGCATTGCCCAGACAAGTCTTGAGCACGCACCTGCTGTTGGTGTGGGGAGATGACCCTGAGCAAGAACAATTGCCATCAACCTCCTGGGGAGACCTTGAAGTTATGTGGGACAAAGAGTGTCTCGGTGTCACATTGCATTTACGGTTCTAAATCCTGGCAAAGCCCATGCGTGCAGCTCTGGGATGTGCTTCTCTTGGACAGAGCTCCGCGTTTCCATCTCTCAGGCGGTGGGGCATCTCAGATAGTGGCAGAGCAGGTGGCACCCCACAAGGGCTTAGGTGCATCCAGGCTCCTGGCGTGGCAGCAGGAACCCCAGGAGATACTGCCCCTGCTGCCATGAGCTGTCTGTGTCTGTGTGCAAGCGAAGGACTCGTGTGTCTGAAAACCCTCCTGTGAGCGAGCAGGGAGCCCCCGCCAGAGCACCACTGACTCTTGGCCAACTGGCCATCCACCAGGACCCCAGAGGCCATTTTCCAGCGCTGCTAGGCAGAATATCCTTCCCAGTCTGTCCGGACGTTCGGGGTTGCCCCATCACAGGGACAGAATCTGGCACTTGCCCTTGTTGAACTTCCTCTGGTTGAGGATTGCCCAAACCTCTGATTTGAGGTCTCTCTGCGGGGCCTCCGTCTTCCATGAGGCCCTGGAGTGTTACAATGGCCCCTTGATTGCTTGGGAATGCGCAGTGTTCTGTGTTCCATGTGTTCCATGAGGCCCCATATTGTCACAATGGCACTGAAATGAGAGAGGATCTCCATCCTTAATGGCTTCGTAAATCACAAGTTTTTCTTAGATAAAAATCCTAATCAACAAAGGGGTTTGCTTTCTTGGCATGGTAGCAGTCTTTTCTTTTCTTTTAAGACTACAATTAGTTGTAGGAGAGAGAATGTAGATGATACATGGAAACTAATAGAGAGTGTATCATATGCCCATCTTCAAGAAATTAGCTTACAGGCCTCAGAAAACTCGTTTAATAAGAGATTGTTCTGTTAAGAAGAAAGTCAATTCTACATTGTTTAAGCAAATGGGAAGTTCTAAGACACGTCTTAGCTGGTCCTAAAGCATTTAGTGTAGGGGTTAGGGGTCGGAGAGATCAATCAGAGATGCTACGAGGCCGCCTAAGGGAGAAGACCACTCTGTGAAAATGACTGCCCCTCCCAGAAGAAATGGACGCTAGATGGCAGTCTTGCTCCACGAATAAAATCCAAGAGGCTATTTGACCCTAAAATCAGAAGAGAATTTTGGACCGCTTGTGAAGGGGAGGGTCTTTCAAGTATCACTTGAAAGTATTTATACTCCGAAATTTATACTGATTCTTTGATTCATGCATGGCAGAGTACCCCCACGAATCCCCAGCTGGCATATTAAAGAAATGTTCCATCCAATGGTTTCCGGTCATGGGGTTTAATTCTTTTGTTTTATCCCTTTGATTCCATGAAGTTCCAAAGATATCCCACGGTTTGTTTAATTCCATGAGGTCCCGCACATCCCAATGATGTCCCTTAAGTCCCTGCTTTCTGTAGTTTCCCAGGGAACATTTCCCAGGGAGCACTTTTGCTAGGGACAAAGACCGCTTGTGGTTTCGTCGGGGGCTGTGGCACCAGTGCCACGGGGAGGCAGTGCGTGGGAGAAACACCTTCCCCTGAGAAAACTCGGACGTGGCATCCCTCGCACTTGTTTTGGGATTCATGGAGATGCAGTCTCAGGAAGCGAGTTCTACTGCGTCCCTCGTCCAGCTCTTCTTGCTCCGAGGACCAGGGAACAGCCTCTCACACCTGAACTGGATGTACTGCAATCTGCACATTTGCGGCAGGTTGAGGGGCACTCAGAGGCACATTCAAAAATTTCATTCTCTTTCCCATCTCTGTCACCTCCGTAGGACATAAATGACCACCAAAGCAGGGTGTGATCTATTGCCATGTGCACTGGAAAACCCAGGTCATCTCCTCAGGGCATTCATCACAGACCTGCCATCCCCTCTTGGCACTCACAATAGAACCACAACTTCCAGCACTGGCTTCTCACCCGGCACACAGAGATTCTTTTGCCTTCCTTGGAGAGACCGGAAGAACTAGACAGGGTGTATCTGTTTGCATTGCCCAGACAAGTCTTGAGCACGCACCTGCTGTTGGTGTGGGGAGATGACCCTGAGCAAGAACAATTGCCATCAACCTCCTGGGGAGACCTTGAAGTTATGTGGGACAAAGAGTGTCTCGGTGTCACATTGCATTTACGGTTCTAAATCCTGGCAAAGCCCATGCGTGCAGCTCTGGGATGTGCTTCTCTTGGACAGAGCTCCGCGTTTCCATCTCTCAGGCGGTGGGGCATCTCAGATAGTGGCAGAGCAGGTGGCACCCCACAAGGGCTTAGGTGCATCCAGGCTCCTGGCGTGGCAGCAGGAACCCCAGGAGATACTGCCCCTGCTGCCATGAGCTGTCTGTGTCTGTGTGCAAGCGAAGGACTCGTGTGTCTGAAAACCCTCCTGTGAGCGAGCAGGGAGCCCCCGCCAGAGCACCACTGACTCTTGGCCAACTGGCCATCCACCAGGACCCCAGAGGCCATTTTCCAGCGCTGCTAGGCAGAATATCCTTCCCAGTCTGTCCGGACGTTCGGGGTTGCCCCATCACAGGGACAGAATCTGGCACTTGCCCTTGTTGAACTTCCTCTGGTTGAGGATTGCCCAAACCTCTGATTTGAGGTCTCTCTGCGGGGCCTCCGTCTTCCATGAGGCCCTGGAGTGTTACAATGGCCCCTTGATTGCTTGGGAATGCGCAGTGTTCTGTGTTCCATGTGTTCCATGAGGCCCCATATTGTCACAATGGCACTGAAATGAGAGAGGATCTCCATCCTTAATGGCTTCGTAAATCACAAGTTTTTCTTAGATAAAAATCCTAATCAACAAAGGGGTTTGCTTTCTTGGCATGGTAGCAGTCTTTTCTTTTCTTTTAAGACTACAATTAGTTGTAGGAGAGAGAATGTAGATGATACATGGAAACTAATAGAGAGTGTATCATATGCCCATCTTCAAGAAATTAGCTTACAGGCCTCAGAAAACTCGTTTAATAAGAGATTGTTCTGTTAAGAAGAAAGTCAATTCTACATTGTTTAAGCAAATGGGAAGTTCTAAGACACGTCTTAGCTGGTCCTAAAGCATTTAGTGTAGGGGTTAGGGGTCGGAGAGATCAATCAGAGATGCTACGAGGCCGCCTAAGGGAGAAGACCACTCTGTGAAAATGACTGCCCCTCCCAGAAGAAATGGACGCTAGATGGCAGTCTTGCTCCACGAATAAAATCCAAGAGGCTATTTGACCCTAAAATCAGAAGAGAATTTTGGACCGCTTGTGAAGGGGAGGGTCTTTCAAGTATCACTTGAAAGTATTTATACTCCGAAATTTATACTGATTCTTTGATTCATGCATGGCAGAGTACCCCCACGAATCCCCAGCTGGCATATTAAAGAAATGTTCCATCCAATGGTTTCCGGTCATGGGGTTTAATTCTTTTGTTTTATCCCTTTGATTCCATGAAGTTCCAAAGATATCCCACGGTTTGTTTAATTCCATGAGGTCCCGCACATCCCAATGATGTCCCTTAAGTCCCTGCTTTCTGTAGTTTCCCAGGGAACATTTCCCAGGGAGCACTTTTGCTAGGGACAAAGACCGCTTGTGGTTTCGTCGGGGGCTGTGGCACCAGTGCCACGGGGAGGCAGTGCGTGGGAGAAACACCTTCCCCTGAGAAAACTCGGACGTGGCATCCCTCGCACTTGTTTTGGGATTCATGGAGATGCAGTCTCAGGAAGCGAGTTCTACTGCGTCCCTCGTCCAGCTCTTCTTGCTCCGAGGACCAGGGAACAGCCTCTCACACCTGAACTGGATGTACTGCAATCTGCACATTTGCGGCAGGTTGAGGGGCACTCAGAGGCACATTCAAAAATTTCATTCTCTTTCCCATCTCTGTCACCTCCGTAGGACATAAATGACCACCAAAGCAGGGTGTGATCTATTGCCATGTGCACTGGAAAACCCAGGTCATCTCCTCAGGGCATTCATCACAGACCTGCCATCCCCTCTTGGCACTCACAATAGAACCACAACTTCCAGCACTGGCTTCTCACCCGGCACACAGAGATTCTTTTGCCTTCCTTGGAGAGACCGGAAGAACTAGACAGGGTGTATCTGTTTGCATTGCCCAGACAAGTCTTGAGCACGCACCTGCTGTTGGTGTGGGGAGATGACCCTGAGCAAGAACAATTGCCATCAACCTCCTGGGGAGACCTTGAAGTTATGTGGGACAAAGAGTGTCTCGGTGTCACATTGCATTTACGGTTCTAAATCCTGGCAAAGCCCATGCGTGCAGCTCTGGGATGTGCTTCTCTTGGACAGAGCTCCGCGTTTCCATCTCTCAGGCGGTGGGGCATCTCAGATAGTGGCAGAGCAGGTGGCACCCCACAAGGGCTTAGGTGCATCCAGGCTCCTGGCGTGGCAGCAGGAACCCCAGGAGATACTGCCCCTGCTGCCATGAGCTGTCTGTGTCTGTGTGCAAGCGAAGGACTCGTGTGTCTGAAAACCCTCCTGTGAGCGAGCAGGGAGCCCCCGCCAGAGCACCACTGACTCTTGGCCAACTGGCCATCCACCAGGACCCCAGAGGCCATTTTCCAGCGCTGCTAGGCAGAATATCCTTCCCAGTCTGTCCGGACGTTCGGGGTTGCCCCATCACAGGGACAGAATCTGGCACTTGCCCTTGTTGAACTTCCTCTGGTTGAGGATTGCCCAAACCTCTGATTTGAGGTCTCTCTGCGGGGCCTCCGTCTTCCATGAGGCCCTGGAGTGTTACAATGGCCCCTTGATTGCTTGGGAATGCGCAGTGTTCTGTGTTCCATGTGTTCCATGAGGCCCCATATTGTCACAATGGCACTGAAATGAGAGAGGATCTCCATCCTTAATGGCTTCGTAAATCACAAGTTTTTCTTAGATAAAAATCCTAATCAACAAAGGGGTTTGCTTTCTTGGCATGGTAGCAGTCTTTTCTTTTCTTTTAAGACTACAATTAGTTGTAGGAGAGAGAATGTAGATGATACATGGAAACTAATAGAGAGTGTATCATATGCCCATCTTCAAGAGATTAGCTTACAGGCCTCAGAAAACTCGTTTAATAAGAGATTGTTCTGTTAAGAAGAAAGTCAATTCTACATTGTTTAAGCAAATGGGAAGTTCTAAGACACGTCTTAGCTGGTCCTAAAGCATTTAGTGTAGGGGTTAGGGGTCGGAGAGATCAATCAGAGATGCTACGAGGCCGCCTAAGGGAGAAGACCACTCTGTGAAAATGACTGCCCCTCCCAGAAGAAATGGACGCTAGATGGCAGTCTTGCTCCACGAATAAAATCCAAGAGGCTATTTGACCCTAAAATCAGAAGAGAATTTTGGACCGCTTGTGAAGGGGAGGGTCTTTCAAGTATCACTTGAAAGTATTTATACTCCGAAATTTATACTGATTCTTTGATTCATGCATGGCAGAGTACCCCCACGAATCCCCAGCTGGCATATTAAAGAAATGTTCCATCCAATGGTTTCCGGTCATGGGGTTTAATTCTTTTGTTTTATCCCTTTGATTCCATGAAGTTCCAAAGATATCCCACGGTTTGTTTAATTCCATGAGGTCCCGCACATCCCAATGATGTCCCTTAAGTCCCTGCTTTCTGTAGTTTCCCAGGGAACATTTCCCAGGGAGCACTTTTGCTAGGGACAAAGACCGCTTGTGGTTTCGTCGGGGGCTGTGGCACCAGTGCCACGGGGAGGCAGTGCGTGGGAGAAACACCTTCCCCTGAGAAAACTCGGACGTGGCATCCCTCGCACTTGTTTTGGGATTCATGGAGATGCAGTCTCAGGAAGCGAGTTCTACTGCGTCCCTCGTCCAGCTCTTCTTGCTCCGAGGACCAGGGAACAGCCTCTCACACCTGAACTGGATGTACTGCAATCTGCACATTTGCGGCAGGTTGAGGGGCACTCAGAGGCACATTCAAAAATTTCATTCTCTTTCCCATCTCTGTCACCTCCGTAGGACATAAATGACCACCAAAGCAGGGTGTGATCTATTGCCATGTGCACTGGAAAACCCAGGTCATCTCCTCAGGGCATTCATCACAGACCTGCCATCCCCTCTTGGCACTCACAATAGAACCACAACTTCCAGCACTGGCTTCTCACCCGGCACACAGAGATTCTTTTGCCTTCCTTGGAGAGACCGGAAGAACTAGACAGGGTGTATCTGTTTGCATTGCCCAGACAAGTCTTGAGCACGCACCTGCTGTTGGTGTGGGGAGATGACCCTGAGCAAGAACAATTGCCATCAACCTCCTGGGGAGACCTTGAAGTTATGTGGGACAAAGAGTGTCTCGGTGTCACATTGCATTTACGGTTCTAAATCCTGGCAAAGCCCATGCGTGCAGCTCTGGGATGTGCTTCTCTTGGACAGAGCTCCGCGTTTCCATCTCTCAGGCGGTGGGGCATCTCAGATAGTGGCAGAGCAGGTGGCACCCCACAAGGGCTTAGGTGCATCCAGGCTCCTGGCGTGGCAGCAGGAACCCCAGGAGATACTGCCCCTGCTGCCATGAGCTGTCTGTGTCTGTGTGCAAGCGAAGGACTCGTGTGTCTGAAAACCCTCCTGTGAGCGAGCAGGGAGCCCCCGCCAGAGCACCACTGACTCTTGGCCAACTGGCCATCCACCAGGACCCCAGAGGCCATTTTCCAGCGCTGCTAGGCAGAATATCCTTCCCAGTCTGTCCGGACGTTCGGGGTTGCCCCATCACAGGGACAGAATCTGGCACTTGCCCTTGTTGAACTTCCTCTGGTTGAGGATTGCCCAAACCTCTGATTTGAGGTCTCTCTGCGGGGCCTCCGTCTTCCATGAGGCCCTGGAGTGTTACAATGGCCCCTTGATTGCTTGGGAATGCGCAGTGTTCTGTGTTCCATGTGTTCCATGAGGCCCCATATTGTCACAATGGCACTGAAATGAGAGAGGATCTCCATCCTTAATGGCTTCGTAAATCACAAGTTTTTCTTAGATAAAAATCCTAATCAACAAAGGGGTTTGCTTTCTTGGCATGGTAGCAGTCTTTTCTTTTCTTTTAAGACTACAATTAGTTGTAGGAGAGAGAATGTAGATGATACATGGAAACTAATAGAGAGTGTATCATATGCCCATCTTCAAGAAATTAGCTTACAGGCCTCAGAAAACTCGTTTAATAAGAGATTGTTCTGTTAAGAAGAAAGTCAATTCTACATTGTTTAAGCAAATGGGAAGTTCTAAGACACGTCTTAGCTGGTCCTAAAGCATTTAGTGTAGGGGTTAGGGGTCGGAGAGATCAATCAGAGATGCTACGAGGCCGCCTAAGGGAGAAGACCACTCTGTGAAAATGACTGCCCCTCCCAGAAGAAATGGACGCTAGATGGCAGTCTTGCTCCACGAATAAAATCCAAGAGGCTATTTGACCCTAAAATCAGAAGAGAATTTTGGACCGCTTGTGAAGGGGAGGGTCTTTCAAGTATCACTTGAAAGTATTTATACTCCGAAATTTATACTGATTCTTTGATTCATGCATGGCAGAGTACCCCCACGAATCCCCAGCTGGCATATTAAAGAAATGTTCCATCCAATGGTTTCCGGTCATGGGGTTTAATTCTTTTGTTTTATCCCTTTGATTCCATGAAGTTCCAAAGATATCCCACGGTTTGTTTAATTCCATGAGGTCCCGCACATCCCAATGATGTCCCTTAAGTCCCTGCTTTCTGTAGTTTCCCAGGGAACATTTCCCAGGGAGCACTTTTGCTAGGGACAAAGACCGCTTGTGGTTTCGTCGGGGGCTGTGGCACCAGTGCCACGGGGAGGCAGTGCGTGGGAGAAACACCTTCCCCTGAGAAAACTCGGACGTGGCATCCCTCGCACTTGTTTTGGGATTCATGGAGATGCAGTCTCAGGAAGCGAGTTCTACTGCGTCCCTCGTCCAGCTCTTCTTGCTCCGAGGACCAGGGAACAGCCTCTCACACCTGAACTGGATGTACTGCAATCTGCACATTTGCGGCAGGTTGAGGGGCACTCAGAGGCACATTCAAAAATTTCATTCTCTTTCCCATCTCTGTCACCTCCGTAGGACATAAATGACCACCAAAGCAGGGTGTGATCTATTGCCATGTGCACTGGAAAACCCAGGTCATCTCCTCAGGGCATTCATCACAGACCTGCCATCCCCTCTTGGCACTCACAATAGAACCACAACTTCCAGCACTGGCTTCTCACCCGGCACACAGAGATTCTTTTGCCTTCCTTGGAGAGACCGGAAGAACTAGACAGGGTGTATCTGTTTGCATTGCCCAGACAAGTCTTGAGCACGCACCTGCTGTTGGTGTGGGGAGATGACCCTGAGCAAGAACAATTGCCATCAACCTCCTGGGGAGACCTTGAAGTTATGTGGGACAAAGAGTGTCTCGGTGTCACATTGCATTTACGGTTCTAAATCCTGGCAAAGCCCATGCGTGCAGCTCTGGGATGTGCTTCTCTTGGACAGAGCTCCGCGTTTCCATCTCTCAGGCGGTGGGGCATCTCAGATAGTGGCAGAGCAGGTGGCACCCCACAAGGGCTTAGGTGCATCCAGGCTCCTGGCGTGGCAGCAGGAACCCCAGGAGATACTGCCCCTGCTGCCATGAGCTGTCTGTGTCTGTGTGCAAGCGAAGGACTCGTGTGTCTGAAAACCCTCCTGTGAGCGAGCAGGGAGCCCCCGCCAGAGCACCACTGACTCTTGGCCAACTGGCCATCCACCAGGACCCCAGAGGCCATTTTCCAGCGCTGCTAGGCAGAATATCCTTCCCAGTCTGTCCGGACGTTCGGGGTTGCCCCATCACAGGGACAGAATCTGGCACTTGCCCTTGTTGAACTTCCTCTGGTTGAGGATTGCCCAAACCTCTGATTTGAGGTCTCTCTGCGGGGCCTCCGTCTTCCATGAGGCCCTGGAGTGTTACAATGGCCCCTTGATTGCTTGGGAATGCGCAGTGTTCTGTGTTCCATGTGTTCCATGAGGCCCCATATTGTCACAATGGCACTGAAATGAGAGAGGATCTCCATCCTTAATGGCTTCGTAAATCACAAGTTTTTCTTAGATAAAAATCCTAATCAACAAAGGGGTTTGCTTTCTTGGCATGGTAGCAGTCTTTTCTTTTCTTTTAAGACTACAATTAGTTGTAGGAGAGAGAATGTAGATGATACATGGAAACTAATAGAGAGTGTATCATATGCCCATCTTCAAGAAATTAGCTTACAGGCCTCAGAAAACTCGTTTAATAAGAGATTGTTCTGTTAAGAAGAAAGTCAATTCTACATTGTTTAAGCAAATGGGAAGTTCTAAGACACGTCTTAGCTGGTCCTAAAGCATTTAGTGTAGGGGTTAGGGGTCGGAGAGATCAATCAGAGATGCTACGAGGCCGCCTAAGGGAGAAGACCACTCTGTGAAAATGACTGCCCCTCCCAGAAGAAATGGACGCTAGATGGCAGTCTTGCTCCACGAATAAAATCCAAGAGGCTATTTGACCCTAAAATCAGAAGAGAATTTTGGACCGCTTGTGAAGGGGAGGGTCTTTCAAGTATCACTTGAAAGTATTTATACTCCGAAATTTATACTGATTCTTTGATTCATGCATGGCAGAGTACCCCCACGAATCCCCAGCTGGCATATTAAAGAAATGTTCCATCCAATGGTTTCCGGTCATGGGGTTTAATTCTTTTGTTTTATCCCTTTGATTCCATGAAGTTCCAAAGATATCCCACGGTTTGTTTAATTCCATGAGGTCCCGCACATCCCAATGATGTCCCTTAAGTCCCTGCTTTCTGTAGTTTCCCAGGGAACATTTCCCAGGGAGCACTTTTGCTAGGGACAAAGACCGCTTGTGGTTTCGTCGGGGGCTGTGGCACCAGTGCCACGGGGAGGCAGTGCGTGGGAGAAACACCTTCCCCTGAGAAAACTCGGACGTGGCATCCCTCGCACTTGTTTTGGGATTCATGGAGATGCAGTCTCAGGAAGCGAGTTCTACTGCGTCCCTCGTCCAGCTCTTCTTGCTCCGAGGACCAGGGAACAGCCTCTCACACCTGAACTGGATGTACTGCAATCTGCACATTTGCGGCAGGTTGAGGGGCACTCAGAGGCACATTCAAAAATTTCATTCTCTTTCCCATCTCTGTCACCTCCGTAGGACATAAATGACCACCAAAGCAGGGTGTGATCTATTGCCATGTGCACTGGAAAACCCAGGTCATCTCCTCAGGGCATTCATCACAGACCTGCCATCCCCTCTTGGCACTCACAATAGAACCACAACTTCCAGCACTGGCTTCTCACCCGGCACACAGAGATTCTTTTGCCTTCCTTGGAGAGACCGGAAGAACTAGACAGGGTGTATCTGTTTGCATTGCCCAGACAAGTCTTGAGCACGCACCTGCTGTTGGTGTGGGGAGATGACCCTGAGCAAGAACAATTGCCATCAACCTCCTGGGGAGACCTTGAAGTTATGTGGGACAAAGAGTGTCTCGGTGTCACATTGCATTTACGGTTCTAAATCCTGGCAAAGCCCATGCGTGCAGCTCTGGGATGTGCTTCTCTTGGACAGAGCTCCGCGTTTCCATCTCTCAGGCGGTGGGGCATCTCAGATAGTGGCAGAGCAGGTGGCACCCCACAAGGGCTTAGGTGCATCCAGGCTCCTGGCGTGGCAGCAGGAACCCCAGGAGATACTGCCCCTGCTGCCATGAGCTGTCTGTGTCTGTGTGCAAGCGAAGGACTCGTGTGTCTGAAAACCCTCCTGTGAGCGAGCAGGGAGCCCCCGCCAGAGCACCACTGACTCTTGGCCAACTGGCCATCCACCAGGACCCCAGAGGCCATTTTCCAGCGCTGCTAGGCAGAATATCCTTCCCAGTCTGTCCGGACGTTCGGGGTTGCCCCATCACAGGGACAGAATCTGGCACTTGCCCTTGTTGAACTTCCTCTGGTTGAGGATTGCCCAAACCTCTGATTTGAGGTCTCTCTGCGGGGCCTCCGTCTTCCATGAGGCCCTGGAGTGTTACAATGGCCCCTTGATTGCTTGGGAATGCGCAGTGTTCTGTGTTCCATGTGTTCCATGAGGCCCCATATTGTCACAATGGCACTGAAATGAGAGAGGATCTCCATCCTTAATGGCTTCGTAAATCACAAGTTTTTCTTAGATAAAAATCCTAATCAACAAAGGGGTTTGCTTTCTTGGCATGGTAGCAGTCTTTTCTTTTCTTTTAAGACTACAATTAGTTGTAGGAGAGAGAATGTAGATGATACATGGAAACTAATAGAGAGTGTATCATATGCCCATCTTCAAGAGATTAGCTTACAGGCCTCAGAAAACTCGTTTAATAAGAGATTGTTCTGTTAAGAAGAAAGTCAATTCTACATTGTTTAAGCAAATGGGAAGTTCTAAGACACGTCTTAGCTGGTCCTAAAGCATTTAGTGTAGGGGTTAGGGGTCGGAGAGATCAATCAGAGATGCTACGAGGCCGCCTAAGGGAGAAGACCACTCTGTGAAAATGACTGCCCCTCCCAGAAGAAATGGACGCTAGATGGCAGTCTTGCTCCACGAATAAAATCCAAGAGGCTATTTGACCCTAAAATCAGAAGAGAATTTTGGACCGCTTGTGAAGGGGAGGGTCTTTCAAGTATCACTTGAAAGTATTTATACTCCGAAATTTATACTGATTCTTTGATTCATGCATGGCAGAGTACCCCCACGAATCCCCAGCTGGCATATTAAAGAAATGTTCCATCCAATGGTTTCCGGTCATGGGGTTTAATTCTTTTGTTTTATCCCTTTGATTCCATGAAGTTCCAAAGATATCCCACGGTTTGTTTAATTCCATGAGGTCCCGCACATCCCAATGATGTCCCTTAAGTCCCTGCTTTCTGTAGTTTCCCAGGGAACATTTCCCAGGGAGCACTTTTGCTAGGGACAAAGACCGCTTGTGGTTTCGTCGGGGGCTGTGGCACCAGTGCCACGGGGAGGCAGTGCGTGGGAGAAACACCTTCCCCTGAGAAAACTCGGACGTGGCATCCCTCGCACTTGTTTTGGGATTCATGGAGATGCAGTCTCAGGAAGCGAGTTCTACTGCGTCCCTCGTCCAGCTCTTCTTGCTCCGAGGACCAGGGAACAGCCTCTCACACCTGAACTGGATGTACTGCAATCTGCACATTTGCGGCAGGTTGAGGGGCACTCAGAGGCACATTCAAAAATTTCATTCTCTTTCCCATCTCTGTCACCTCCGTAGGACATAAATGACCACCAAAGCAGGGTGTGATCTATTGCCATGTGCACTGGAAAACCCAGGTCATCTCCTCAGGGCATTCATCACAGACCTGCCATCCCCTCTTGGCACTCACAATAGAACCACAACTTCCAGCACTGGCTTCTCACCCGGCACACAGAGATTCTTTTGCCTTCCTTGGAGAGACCGGAAGAACTAGACAGGGTGTATCTGTTTGCATTGCCCAGACAAGTCTTGAGCACGCACCTGCTGTTGGTGTGGGGAGATGACCCTGAGCAAGAACAATTGCCATCAACCTCCTGGGGAGACCTTGAAGTTATGTGGGACAAAGAGTGTCTCGGTGTCACATTGCATTTACGGTTCTAAATCCTGGCAAAGCCCATGCGTGCAGCTCTGGGATGTGCTTCTCTTGGACAGAGCTCCGCGTTTCCATCTCTCAGGCGGTGGGGCATCTCAGATAGTGGCAGAGCAGGTGGCACCCCACAAGGGCTTAGGTGCATCCAGGCTCCTGGCGTGGCAGCAGGAACCCCAGGAGATACTGCCCCTGCTGCCATGAGCTGTCTGTGTCTGTGTGCAAGCGAAGGACTCGTGTGTCTGAAAACCCTCCTGTGAGCGAGCAGGGAGCCCCCGCCAGAGCACCACTGACTCTTGGCCAACTGGCCATCCACCAGGACCCCAGAGGCCATTTTCCAGCGCTGCTAGGCAGAATATCCTTCCCAGTCTGTCCGGACGTTCGGGGTTGCCCCATCACAGGGACAGAATCTGGCACTTGCCCTTGTTGAACTTCCTCTGGTTGAGGATTGCCCAAACCTCTGATTTGAGGTCTCTCTGCGGGGCCTCCGTCTTCCATGAGGCCCTGGAGTGTTACAATGGCCCCTTGATTGCTTGGGAATGCGCAGTGTTCTGTGTTCCATGTGTTCCATGAGGCCCCATATTGTCACAATGGCACTGAAATGAGAGAGGATCTCCATCCTTAATGGCTTCGTAAATCACAAGTTTTTCTTAGATAAAAATCCTAATCAACAAAGGGGTTTGCTTTCTTGGCATGGTAGCAGTCTTTTCTTTTCTTTTAAGACTACAATTAGTTGTAGGAGAGAGAATGTAGATGATACATGGAAACTAATAGAGAGTGTATCATATGCCCATCTTCAAGAAATTAGCTTACAGGCCTCAGAAAACTCGTTTAATAAGAGATTGTTCTGTTAAGAAGAAAGTCAATTCTACATTGTTTAAGCAAATGGGAAGTTCTAAGACACGTCTTAGCTGGTCCTAAAGCATTTAGTGTAGGGGTTAGGGGTCGGAGAGATCAATCAGAGATGCTACGAGGCCGCCTAAGGGAGAAGACCACTCTGTGAAAATGACTGCCCCTCCCAGAAGAAATGGACGCTAGATGGCAGTCTTGCTCCACGAATAAAATCCAAGAGGCTATTTGACCCTAAAATCAGAAGAGAATTTTGGACCGCTTGTGAAGGGGAGGGTCTTTCAAGTATCACTTGAAAGTATTTATACTCCGAAATTTATACTGATTCTTTGATTCATGCATGGCAGAGTACCCCCACGAATCCCCAGCTGGCATATTAAAGAAATGTTCCATCCAATGGTTTCCGGTCATGGGGTTTAATTCTTTTGTTTTATCCCTTTGATTCCATGAAGTTCCAAAGATATCCCACGGTTTGTTTAATTCCATGAGGTCCCGCACATCCCAATGATGTCCCTTAAGTCCCTGCTTTCTGTAGTTTCC
>NW_026138402.1:0-5000 GCF_025592945.1 Manacus candei
AAGCGGGTAGACCTGTTCCCGTCGGCGAGCGGACTTGGAGCCGGGGCGCCGCCGCCCGGCCCGGCCCGGTGGCGGGTAGACCTGTTCCCGCCGTCGAGCGGACTTGGAGCCGGGGCGCCGCCGGCCTGGTCCGGTGGCAGGTAGACCTGTTCCCGTCGGCGAGCGGACTTTAAGCCGGGGCGCCGCCGCCCGGCTCGGCCCGGTGGCGGGTAGACCTGTTCCCGCCGGCGAGCGGACTTGGAGCCGGAGCGCCGCCACCCGGCCCGGTGGTGGGTAGACCTGTTCCCGTCGGCGAGCGCACTTGGAGCCGGAGCGCCGCCGCCCGGCTCGGCCCGGAAGCGGGTAGACCTGTTCGCGTCGGCGAGCGGACTTGGAGCCGGGGCGCCGCCGCCCGGCTCGGCCCGGAAGCGGGTAGACCTGTTCCCGTCGGCGAGCGGACTTGGAGCCGGAGCGCCGCCGCCCGGCTCGGCCCGGAAGCGGGTAGACCTGTTCGCGTCGGCGAGCGGACTTGGAGCCGCGGCGCCGCCGCCCGGCCCGGCCCGGTGGCGGGTAGACCTGTTCCCGCCGACGAGCGGACTTGGAGCCGGAGCGCCGCCGCCCGGCTCGGCCCGGTGGCGGGTAGACCTGTTCCCGCCGGCGAGCGGACTTGGAGCCGGGGCGCCGCCGTCCGGCCCGGTGGTGGGTAGACCTGTTCCCGTCGGCGAGCGGACTTGGAACCGGGGCGCCGCCGCCCGGCTCGGCCCGGTGGCGGGTAGACCTGTTCCCGCCGGCGAGCGGACTTGGAGCCGGAGCGCCGCCGCCCGGCCCGGCCCGGCGGCGGGTAGACCTGTTTGCGGCCGGTGCTCGGAGCGTGGCACCGAATTCGCGGATCGAGCGGACGGCGTGCAGCCGCTAAATCCGTCGATTGGCGCGCCGGCGTGCCCTTCCGACCCCGCCCTGACCTCCCGGATTTCCCACAGTTCTTTGCGAGTCCTTCCAGCGGGCATGCTCCGTCGAGTACTCTCTCGGGGGTCTTGTTGCGGAGACTCCATCTCCCGTGGCCCTTTGCGGCAGACTTGCTCTCCGGCGTAAAGGCTTTCCCCTGCCCCGAGGGTGAAAGAAGAGACGTTCTCTGCGGGGCGGGGAAGCGGGGGGAGTAACTGGGACTCTCTTTAGGCGGCGCGGCTGCGGCCGACCGGGCTCGGCCGCCTCGGCGCCGCCGGGAAGAGCCGGTGTCCGAGCCTAGCGGCTAGAGCCGGTCTCGGGGCTTAGCGCTGCGGTTTCTGGCCGGCGCTCCGAGCGTAGCAGCCTTTCCCCTGCCCCGAGGGTGAAAGAAGAGACGCTCTCTGCGGGGCGGGGAAGCGGGGGGAGTAACTGGGATTCTCTTTAGGCGGCGCGGCTGCGGCCGACCGGGCTCGGCCGCCTCGGCGCCGCCGGGAAGAGCCGGTGTCCGAGCCTAGCGGCTAGAGCCGGTCTCGGGGCTTAGCGCTGCGGTTTCTGCCCGGCGCTCCGAGCGTAGCAGCCTTTCCCCTGCCCCGAGGGTGAAAGAAGAGACGTTCTCTGCGGGGCGGGGAAACGGGGGGAGTAACTGGGCCTCTGCCTGGGTGGCAGGGCTGCCGCCGCCTCGGCTCGGCCGCAGAGGTGCGCAGCGGGTAGAGTCGCCGTCCGTGCCCAGCGGGTAGAGCCCTCGTCCGAAGCCGGCGGGTAGAGCCGGTGTCCCGGGGCAGCGGGTAGACCTGTTTTCCGGGCTCGTCGGCTCGACGCGCTCTCCGAGTCGGGCGGCTCGAGCGGGTTCCAAGCGCTTAGCCGAGGCCCTCGGCGGACGCCGAGGCGCCACCGTTTCTGCCCGGGGCTCCGAGTGGGAAAGAAAGGGCGTTGTCTGCGGCGTGGGTAAAAAGGGGGAGTAGCTGGGACTCTCTTAAGGTGGCAGGGCGGCGGCCGACTGGGCTCGGCGGCGGGGGTGCCGGCGGGTAGAGTTGCGTTCCGAGCCCGACGGGTAGACGTGGTGTCCGACTCCGGCGGGTAGACCTTTTGTCCGAGCCCGGCGGGTAGACCTGTTGTCCGTGCCCGGCGGGTAGACCTGGTGTCCGAGTCGGGCTGGTAGACCTGGTGTCCGAGCTGGGCGGGTAGACCTTTTGTCCGAGCCCGGCGGGTAGACCTGGTGTCCGAGCCCGGCGGGTAGACCTGGTGTCCGAGCCCGGCGGGTAGACCTTTTGTCCGAGCCCGGCGGGTAGACCTGTTGTCCGAGCTGGGCGGGTAGACCTTTTGTCCGAGCTCGGCGGGTAGACCTGTTGTCCGAGCCGGGCGGGTAGACCTGGTGTCCGAGTCGGGCGGGTAGACCTTTTGTCCGAGCCCGGCGGGTAGACCTGTTGTCCGTGCCCGGCGGGTAGAGCTGGTGTCCGAGTCGGGCGGGTAGACCTGGTGTCCGAGCCCGGCGGGTAGACCTGGTGTCCATGCTGGGCGGGTAGACCTGGTGTCCGAGCCCGGCGGGTAGACCTGGTGTCCGAACCGGGCGGGTAGACCTTTTGTCCGAGCCCGGCGGGTAGACCTGGTGTCCGAACCGGGCGGGTAGACCTTTTGTCCGAGCCCGGCGGGTAGACCTGGTGTCCGAGCCCGGCGGGAAGACCTGTTGTCCGAGCTCGGCGGGTAGACCTGGTGTCCGAGCCGGGCGGGTAGACCTGGTGTCCGAGCCCGGCGGGTAGACCTTTTGTCCGAGCCCGGCGGGTAGACCTGTTGTCCGAGCTGGGCGGGTAGACCTTTTGTCCGAGCTCGGCGGGTAGACCTGTTGTCCGAGCCGGGCGGGTAGACCTGGTGTCCGAGCCCGGCGGGTAGACCTGTTGTCCATGCTGGGCGGGTAGACCTGGTGTCCGAGTCGGGCGGGTAGACCTTTTGTCCGAGCCCGGCGGGTAGACCTTTTGTCCGAGCCCGGCGGGTAGACCTGTTGTCCGTGCCCGGCGGGTAGACCTGGTGTCCGAGTCGGGCGGGTAGACCTGGTGTCCGAGCCCGGCGGGTAGACCTGGTGTCCATGCTGGGCGGGTAGACCTGGTGTCCGAGCCCGGCGGGTAGACCTGGTGTCCGAACCGGGCGGGTAGACCTTTTGTCCGAGCCCGGCGGGTAGACCTGGTGTCCGAGCCCGGCGGGAAGACCTGTTGTCCGAGCTCGGCGGGTAGACCTGGTGTCCGAGCCGGGCGGGTAGACCTGGTGCCCGAGCCCGGCGGGTAGACCTGTTGTCCATGCTGGGCGGGTAGACCTGGTGTCCGAGTCGGGCGGGTAGACCTGGTGTCCGAGCCCGGCGGGTAGACCTTTTGTCGGGACCCGGCGGGTAGACCTTTTGTCCGAGCCCGGCGGGTAGACCTGGTGTCCGAGCCCGGCGGGTAGACCTGTTGTCCGTGCTCGGCGGGTAGACCTGTTGTCCCGGTTTTTGGGGTCGACCCGTTTCCCCACTCGAGCGGGGCCGAGCGGCCTCGTGCCCCGCCGGATGCTGGCGAGCATCAGGTCTACCCGGTTCCGGGGCTGGCGAGCATCAGGTCTACCCGGTTCCGGGACCGGCCGATCCGGCCGCCGCGGCCGCGGCCGCCGGCCTGCGCCCCGCCGGCGTCCCGGCTCCGGGCCACCAGGTCTACCCGGCTCCGGCGGGACTTAGGCGCCTGGCGGCATTTTCGGGGTAGACGTGTTGTCGCGGCCGGCCCCGGAAGTCGGCCAAGGGGTCGCTGTCGGGCGCCGCCTCCAGTTAGGTCGAGCTGAGAGGCGGCCTGCTCTCGCGCGCCTCCCCGCTGAGGAGCCTCGAGCCGCTTTGGCGACCCGGCCGGGCCAGGACGCGTCTGTCCGTACTATGGGCAGGGGTTGTCTAGCAGCGCGGGTTCCGAGGGCCCCTTTTCTTCCGCGTCTGCTGCCGAGCGCGGCCTTCGGCGCGTGCCACGGGCCGGCCAACCCCACGAGCGGCAGGAAGGCCGGCGAGAAAGCCGCGGGGCACTCGGCCGGCTTCCTGGGGCGGGTCCGATGACGGGAAAGGAAGACGAGAGCCGAGCGCGAAAGCGCAGCCAAGGGAGTTGCGGGACTGGGACGGCCGAGGGGGGCCCGCGGGGGCCCAGCAGCGTCCAGCCCGAGCCGGTGGCGGCTGCCGGCTCCCCGAGGGCCCCGGGCGAAGGCGGTGGTGTGCGAGGGCGGCGAGGCGGCGTCGTCTCGTCCTTCCCATGCGCCGGCCCTAAGCCGGCGCCCGTCGTGCGGTGGCGGCGGGCATTGTTGCGGGCAGTTGGCGGCCGGGGCTGGAAGGGTGGAGCCCGCGTGGGCTTCTTTTGCCCGGCCGCCTCCCGAGAGCCCCGAAGATGGTCCGGGCCTGGGTGGCGGCGCCCTGTCCTCGGCTGACGGCGGCAGCGGTGCCGGCGGCGTGCCGGGGACTGGCGGTGGGCGTGCGGCCTTGCCTGGGCCCGGTCGGTTGCCGGAGGGGCTCGGTGACGGGACTGCCCGTTGTCGGGCGAGGCGGCGCTTCCCTGGGCGCGCCTCGCCTCTTTTGTTCGTCCCCCCTTCCTCGGCCCTAAGCCGGGGACCCGCCCAGCGGGCCGAAGGCGGCGGCGCCAGCCGGCCAGGGTGTGGCCGGCGGCCGCGCCGGCAGAGCGAGAACCCGACAGAGTTGCCCGGAGCCCCGGAGAGAGACGCACGATGGCCGTTGGCGGGCGAGGCGGCGGCGCCTCGCCCCTTCCTCCTCTCCGGCCGGCACCAGAGCCACGGCGGCCGGGCGGCCCGTGCGGTCGGGCCTGCCCCGCCGACCTGGCTGCCGGAGGGCTGGGTTCCGCGGAGGTCTGCCGCCCGGGGGCCGGGTTGCGGGCGAAGTGGGGGCGCCCTCCCGGCCCTTTATTTTTTTTTTTTTTTTCTTCTGGCGGCCTTAAGCCGCAGCACGCTGAGCGCGCCGGGGAAGAAGAGAGAGAAAGAGAGAGCGCGAAGGCGGCCCGGCAGTGGCCGGCGGCCGCCGAGGCGCGAGCCCGTGGGCAGGGAGAGGGGAGCGAGGGGCGCGGGCCCCGCCC
>NW_026138402.1:17500-22500 GCF_025592945.1 Manacus candei
CCGCCGCCCGGCTCGGCCCGGAAGCGGGTAGACCTGTTCGCGTCGGCGAGCGGACTTGGAGCCGCGGCGCCGCCGCCCGGCCCGGCCCGGTGGCGGGTAGACCTGTTCCCGCCGACGAGCGGACTTGGAGCCGGAGCGCCGCCGCCCGGCTCGGCCCGGTGGCGGGTAGACCTGTTCCCGCCGGCGAGCGGACTTGGAGCCGGGGCGCCGCCGTCCGGCCCGGTGGTGGGTAGACCTGTTCCCGTCGGCGAGCGGACTTGGAACCGGGGCGCCGCCGCCCGGCTCGGCCCGGTGGCGGGTAGACCTGTTCCCGCCGGCGAGCGGACTTGGAGCCGGAGCGCCGCCGCCCGGCCCGGCCCGGCGGCGGGTAGACCTGTTTGCGGCCGGTGCTCGGAGCGTGGCACCGAATTCGCGGATCGAGCGGACGGCGTGCAGCCGCTAAATCCGTCGATTGGCGCGCCGGCGTGCCCTTCCGACCCCGCCCTGACCTCCCGGATTTCCCACAGTTCTTTGCGAGTCCTTCCAGCGGGCATGCTCCGTCGAGTACTCTCTCGGGGGTCTTGTTGCGGAGACTCCATCTCCCGTGGCCCTTTGCGGCAGACTTGCTCTCCGGCGTAAAGGCTTTCCCCTGCCCCGAGGGTGAAAGAAGAGACGTTCTCTGCGGGGCGGGGAAGCGGGGGGAGTAACTGGGACTCTCTTTAGGCGGCGCGGCTGCGGCCGACCGGGCTCGGCCGCCTCGGCGCCGCCGGGAAGAGCCGGTGTCCGAGCCTAGCGGCTAGAGCCGGTCTCGGGGCTTAGCGCTGCGGTTTCTGGCCGGCGCTCCGAGCGTAGCAGCCTTTCCCCTGCCCCGAGGGTGAAAGAAGAGACGCTCTCTGCGGGGCGGGGAAGCGGGGGGAGTAACTGGGATTCTCTTTAGGCGGCGCGGCTGCGGCCGACCGGGCTCGGCCGCCTCGGCGCCGCCGGGAAGAGCCGGTGTCCGAGCCTAGCGGCTAGAGCCGGTCTCGGGGCTTAGCGCTGCGGTTTCTGCCCGGCGCTCCGAGCGTAGCAGCCTTTCCCCTGCCCCGAGGGTGAAAGAAGAGACGTTCTCTGCGGGGCGGGGAAACGGGGGGAGTAACTGGGCCTCTGCCTGGGTGGCAGGGCTGCCGCCGCCTCGGCTCGGCCGCAGAGGTGCGCAGCGGGTAGAGTCGCCGTCCGTGCCCAGCGGGTAGAGCCCTCGTCCGAAGCCGGCGGGTAGAGCCGGTGTCCCGGGGCAGCGGGTAGACCTGTTTTCCGGGCTCGTCGGCTCGACGCGCTCTCCGAGTCGGGCGGCTCGAGCGGGTTCCAAGCGCTTAGCCGAGGCCCTCGGCGGACGCCGAGGCGCCACCGTTTCTGCCCGGGGCTCCGAGTGGGAAAGAAAGGGCGTTGTCTGCGGCGTGGGTAAAAAGGGGGAGTAGCTGGGACTCTCTTAAGGTGGCAGGGCGGCGGCCGACTGGGCTCGGCGGCGGGGGTGCCGGCGGGTAGAGTTGCGTTCCGAGCCGACGGGTAGACGTGGTGTCCGACTCCGGCGGGTAGACCTTTTGTCCGAGCCCGGCGGGTAGACCTGTTGTCCGTGCCCGGCGGGTAGACCTGGTGTCCGAGTCGGGCTGGTAGACCTGGTGTCCGAGCTGGGCGGGTAGACCTTTTGTCCGAGCCCGGCGGGTAGACCTGGTGTCCGAGCCCGGCGGGTAGACCTGGTGTCCGAGCCCGGCGGGTAGACCTTTTGTCCGAGCCCGGCGGGTAGACCTGTTGTCCGAGCTGGGCGGGTAGACCTTTTGTCCGAGCTCGGCGGGTAGACCTGTTGTCCGAGCCGGGCGGGTAGACCTGGTGTCCGAGTCGGGCGGGTAGACCTTTTGTCCGAGCCCGGCGGGTAGACCTGTTGTCCGTGCCCGGCGGGTAGAGCTGGTGTCCGAGTCGGGCGGGTAGACCTGGTGTCCGAGCCCGGCGGGTAGACCTGGTGTCCATGCTGGGCGGGTAGAACCTGGTGTCCGAGCCCGGCGGGTAGACCTGGTGTCCGAACCGGGCGGGTAGACCTTTTGTCCGAGCCCGGCGGGTAGACCTGGTGTCCGAACCGGGCGGGTAGACCTTTTGTCCGAGCCCGGCGGGTAGACCTGGTGTCCGAGCCCGGCGGGAAGACCTGTTGTCCGAGCTCGGCGGGTAGACCTGGTGTCCGAGCCGGGCGGGTAGACCTGGTGTCCGAGCCCGGCGGGTAGACCTTTTGTCCGAGCCCGGCGGGTAGACCTGTTGTCCGAGCTGGGCGGGTAGACCTTTTGTCCGAGCTCGGCGGGTAGACCTGTTGTCCGAGCCGGGCGGGTAGACCTGGTGTCCGAGCCCGGCGGGTAGACCTGTTGTCCATGCTGGGCGGGTAGACCTGGTGTCCGAGTCGGGCGGGTAGACCTTTTGTCCGAGCCCGGCGGGTAGACCTTTTGTCCGAGCCCGGCGGGTAGACCTGTTGTCCGTGCCCGGCGGGTAGACCTGGTGTCCGAGTCGGGCGGGTAGACCTGGTGTCCGAGCCCGGCGGGTAGACCTGGTGTCCATGCTGGGCGGGTAGACCTGGTGTCCGAGCCCGGCGGGTAGACCTGGTGTCCGAACCGGGCGGGTAGACCTTTTGTCCGAGCCCGGCGGGTAGACCTGGTGTCCGAACCGGGCGGGTAGACCTTTTGTCCGAGCCCGGCGGGTAGACCTGGTGTCCGAGCCCGGTGGGAAGACCTGTTGTCCGAGCTCGGCGGGTAGACCTGGTGTCCGAGCCGGGCGGGTAGACCTGGTGCCCGAGCCCGGCGGGTAGACCTGTTGTCCATGCGTGGCGGGTAGACCTGGTGTCCGAGTCGGGCGGGTAGACCCTGTGCGCGAGCCGGGTGGGTAGACCTGTTGCCTAAACCCGGCGGGTAGACGTGTTGTCCGTGCCGTGCGGGTAGACCTGGTGTCCGACTCGGGCGGGTAGGCCTGGTGTCCGAACCCGGCGGGTAGACCGGTGTTCCGTGCCGTGCGGGTAGACCTGTTGTCCGAACCCGGTGGGTAGACCTGCTGTCCGAGCCCGGCGGGTAGACCGGTGTTCCGTGCTCGGCGGGTAGACCTGGTGTCCGAGTCGGGCGGGTAGACCTGGTGTCCGAGCCCGGCGGGTAGACCTTTTGTCGGGACCCGGCGGGTAGACCTTTTGTCCGAGCCCGGCGGGTAGACCTGGTGTCCGAGCCCGGCGGGTAGACCTGTTGTCCGTGCTCGGCGGGTAGACCTGTTGTCCCGGTTTTTGGGGTCGACCCGTTTCCCCAGTCGAGCGGGGCCGAGCGGCCTCGTGCCCCGCCGGATGCTGGCGAGCATCAGGTCTACCCGGTTCCGGGGCTGGCGAGCATCAGGTCTACCCGGTTCCGGGACCGGCCGATCCGGCCGCCGCGGCCGCAGACGCCGGCCTGCGCCCCGCCGGCGTCCCGGCTCCGGGCCACCAGGTCTACCCGGCTCCGGCGGGACTTAGGCGCCTGGCGGCATTTTCGGGGTAGACGTGTTGTCGCGGCCGGCCCCGGAAGTCGGCCAAGGGGTCGCTGTCGGGCGCCGCCTCCAGTTAGGTCGAGCTGAGAGGCGGCCTGCTCTCGCGCGCCTCCCCGCTGAGGAGCCTCGAGCCGCTTTGGCGACCCGGCCGGGCCAGGACGCGTCTGTCCGTACTATGGGCAGGGGTTGTCTAGCAGCGCGGGTTCCGAGGGCCCCTTTTCTTCCGCGTCTGCTGCCGAGCGCGGCCTTCGGCGCGTGCCACGGGCCGGCCAACCCCACGAGCGGCAGGAAGGCCGGCGAGAAAGCCGCGGGGCACTCGGCCGGCTTCCTGGGGCGGGTCCGATGACGGGAAAGGAAGACGAGAGCCGAGCGCGAAAGCGCAGCCAAGGGAGTTGCGGGACTGGGACGGCCGAGGGGGGCCCGCGGGGGCCCAGCAGCGTCCAGCCCGAGCCGGTGGCGGCTGCCGGCTCCCCGAGGGCCCCGGGCGAAGGCGGTGGTGTGCGAGGGCGGCGAGGCGTCGTCGTCTCGTCCTTCCCATGCGCCGGCCCTAAGCCGGCGCCCGTCGTGCGGTGGCGGCGGGCATTGTTGCGGGCAGTTGGCGGCCGGGGCTGGAAGGGTGGAGCCCGCGTGGGCTTCTTTTGCCCGGCCGCCTCCCGAGAGCCCCGAAGATGGTCCGGGCCTGGGTGGCGGCGCCCTGTCCTCGGCTGACGGCGGCAGCGGTGCCGGCGGCGTGCCGGGGACTGGCGGTGGGCGTGCGGCCTTGCCTGGGCCCGGTCGGTTGCCGGAGGGGCTCGGTGACGGGACTGCCCGTTGTCGGGCGAGGCGGCGCTTCCCTGGGCGCGCCTCGCCTCTTTTGTTCGTCCCCCCTTCCTCGGCCCTAAGCCGGGGACCCGCCCAGCGGGCCGAAGGCGGCGGCGCCAGCCGGCCAGGGTGTGGCCGGCGGCCGCGCCGGCAGAGCGAGAACCCGACAGAGTTGCCCGGAGCCCCGGAGAGAGACGCACGATGGCCGTTGGCGGGCGAGGCGGCGGCGCCTCGCCCCTTCCTCCTCTCCGGCCGGCACCAGAGCCACGGCGGCCGGGCGGCCCGTGCGGTCGGGCCTGCCCCGCCGACCTGGCTGCCGGAGGGCTGGGTTCCGCGGAGGTCTGCCGCCCGGGGGCCGGGTTGCGGGCGAAGTGGGGGCGCCCTCCCGGCCCTTTATTTTTTTTTTTTTTTTCTTCTGGCGGCCTTAAGCCGCAGCACGCTGAGCGCGCCGGGGAAGAAGAGAGAGAAAGAGAGAGCGCGAAGGCGGCCCGGCAGTGGCCGGCGGCCGCCGAGGCGCGAGCCCGTGGGCAGGGAGAGGGGAGCGAGGGGCGCGGGCCCCGCCCCGAACCCCGGGCGGCCGTGGCTAGCACGGCGAGTGAGAGGCGCGCGTGCTTTTTTCGGGGACCTTTTGGTTTTTCTCCCCGTCGCCGTCCCCCGGCCTTTCCGGGGGAAGCCGACGGCCGCGAGGCGGGCGAAAGCCGGTG
>NW_026138402.1:35000-37507 GCF_025592945.1 Manacus candei
GACCTGTTCCCGCCGACGAGCGGACTTGGAGCCGGAGCGCCGCCGCCCGGCTCGGCCCGGTGGCGGGTAGACCTGTTCCCGCCGGCGAGCGGACTTGGAGCCGGGGCGCCGCCGTCCGGCCCGGTGGTGGGTAGACCTGTTCCCGTCGGCGAGCGGACTTGGAACCGGGGCGCCGCCGCCCGGCTCGGCCCGGTGGCGGGTAGACCTGTTCCCGCCGGCGAGCGGACTTGGAGCCGGGGCGCCGCCGTCCGGCCCGGTGGTGGGTAGACCTGTTCCCGTCGGCGAGCGGATTTGGAACCGGGGCGCCGCCGTCCGGCCCGGCCCGGTGGCGGGTAGACCTGTTCCCGCCGTCGAGCGGACTTGGAGCCGCGGCGCCGCCGCCCGGCCCGGCCCGGTGGCGGGTAGACCTGTTCGCGTCGGCGAGCGGACTTGGAGCCGGAGCGCCGCCGCCCGGCTCGGCCCGGAAGCGGGTAGACCTGTTCGCGTCGGCGAGCGGACTTGGAGCCGGAGCGCCGCCGCCCGGCTCGGCCCGGAAGCGGGTAGACCTGTTCGCGTCGGCGAGCGGACTTGGAGCCGGAGCGCCGCCGCCCGGCTCGGCCCGGAAGCGGGTAGACCTGTTCCCGTCGGCGAGCGGACTTGGAACCGTGGCGCCGCCGCCCGGCCCGGCCCGGTGGCGGGTAGACCTGTTCCCGTCGGCGAGCGGACTTGGAGCCGCGGCGCCGCCGCCCGGCCCGGCCCGGTGGCGGGTAGACCTGTTCGCGTCGGCGAGCGGACTTGGAGCCGGAGCGCCGCCGCCCGGCTCGGCCCGGAAGCGGGTAGACCTGTTCCCGTCGGCGAGCGGACTTGGAACCGTGGCGCCGCCGTCCGGCCCGGCCCGGTGGCGGGTAGACCTGTTCCCGCCGTCGAGCGGACTTGGAGCCGCGGCGCCGCCGCCCGGCCCGGCCCGGTGGCGGGTAGACCTGTTCGCGTCGGCGAGCGGACTTGGAGCCGGAGCGCCGCCGCCCGGCTCGGCCCGGAAGCGGGTAGACCTGTTCGCGTCGGCGAGCGGACTTGGAGCCGGAGCGCCGCCGCCCGGCTCGGCCCGGAAGCGGGTAGACCTGTTCGCGTCGGCGAGCGGACTTGGAGCCGGAGCGCCGCCGCCCGGCTCGGCCCGGAAGCGGGTAGACCTGTTCCCGTCGGCGAGCGGACTTGGAACCGTGGCGCCGCCGCCCGGCCCGGCCCGGTGGCGGGTAGACCTGTTCCCGTCGGCGAGCGGACTTGGAACCGTGGCGCCGCCGCCCGGCCCGGCCCGGTGGCGTGTAGACCTGTTCCCGCCGTCGAGCGGACTTGGAGCCGCGGCGCCGCCGCCCGGCCCGGCCCGGTGGCGGGTAGACCTGTTCCCGCCGTCGAGCGGACTTGGAGCCGGGGCGCCGCCGGCCTGGTCCGGTGGCAGGTAGACCTGTTCCCGTCGGCGAGCGGACTTTAAGCCGGGGCGCCGCCGCCCGGCTCGGCCCGGTGGCGGGTAGACCTGTTCCCGCCGGCGAGCGGACTTGGAGCCGGAGCGCCGCCACCCGGCCCGGTGGTGGGTAGACCTGTTCGCGTCGGCGAGCGGACTTGGAGCCGGGGCGCCGCCGCCCGGCTCGGCCCGGAAGCGGGTAGACCTGTTCCCGTCGGCGAGCGGACTTGGAACCGTGGCGCCGCCGCCAGGCCCGCCCCGGTGGCGGGTAGACCTGTTCCCGCCGTCGAGCGGACTTGGAGCCGCGGCGCCGCCGCCCGGCCCGGCCCGGTGGCGGGTAGACCTGTTCCCGCCGTCGAGCGGACTTGGAGCCGGGGCGCCGCCGGCCTGGTCCGGTGGCAGGTAGACCTGTTCCCGTCGGCGAGCGGACTTTAAGCCGGGGCGCCGCCGCCCGGCTCGGCCCGGTGGCGGGTAGACCTGTTCCCGCCGGCGAGCGGACTTGGAGCCGGAGCGCCGCCACCCGGCCCGGTGGTGGGTAGACCTGTTCCCGTCGGCGAGCGCACTTGGAGCCGGAGCGCCGCCGCCCGGCTCGGCCCGGAAGCGGGTAGACCTGTTCCCGCCGTCGAGCGGACTTGGAGCCGGGGCGCCGCCGGCCTGGTCCGGTGGCAGGTAGACCTGTTCCCGTCGGCGAGCGGACTTTAAGCCGGGGCGCCGCCGTCCTGCCCGGTGGTGGGTAGACCTGTTCCCGTCGGCGAGCGGACTTGGAACCGGGGCGCCGCCGTCCGGCCCGGCCCGGTGGCGGGTAGACCTGTTCCCGCCGTCGAGCGGACTTGGAGCCGCGGCGCCGCCGCCCGGCCCGGCCCGGTGGCGGGTAGACCTGTTCGCGTCGGCGAGCGGACTTGGAGCCGGAGCGCCGCCGCCCGGCTCGGCCCGGAAGCGGGTAGACCTGTTCGCGTCGGCGAGCGGACTTGGAGCCGGAGCGCCGCCGCCCGGCTCGGCCCGGAAGCGGGTAGACCTGTTCGCGTCGGCGAGCGGACTTGGAGCCGGGGCGCCGCCGCCCGGCTCGGCCCGG
>NW_026138403.1:0-52173 GCF_025592945.1 Manacus candei
CCCCGGGACACCCCTGGGGGGGACACAGCGAGGGGACCCCCCCGGGACCCCCCTGGGGGAGACACAATGAGGGGACACCCCCGGGACCCCCCCCGGGACACCCCCGGGACGGACACAGAGAGGGGAGACCCCCGGGGACCCCCCCGGGGGGACACAATGAGGGGACACCCCCAGGGACCCCCTCGGAGGGAGGGGAGACCCCCAGGGACACCCCCGGGGGGGACACGGAGAGGGGACACCCCCGGGGCACCTCTGGGGGGGACACAATGAGGGGACACCCCCGGGGAGCCCCCGGAGGGAGGGGACATCCCCGGGACCCCCCCGGGACACCCCTGGGGGGGACACAGCGAGGGGACACCCCCGGGACCCCCCCGGGGGGACACAATGAGGGGACACCCCCCGGGACCCCCCTGGGGGGGACACAATGAGGGGACACCCCCGGGACCCCCTGGAGGGGACACAGAGAGGGGACACAAGGAGGGGACACCCCGAGGGGGCACAATGAGGGGACACCCCCGGGACCCCCCCCGGGGGGACACAATGAGGGGACACCCCCGGGACCCCCCCGGGACACCCCTGGGGGGGACACAGAGAGGGGACACCCCCGGGACCCCCCCGGGGGGACACAATGAGGGGACACCCCCCGGGACCCCCCTGGGGGGGACACAATGAGGGGACACCCCCGGGACCCCCCCGGGGGGGACACAATGAGGGGACACCCCCGGGACCCCCTGGAGGGGACACGGAGAGGGGACACAAGGAGGGGACACCCAGGGACCCCCCCGGGGGGGACACAGAGAGGGGACACAAGGAGGGGACACCCCGAGGGGCACAATGAGGGGACACGGAGAGGGGACACCCCCCGGGACACCCTCGGAGGGAGGGGACATCCCCGGGACCCCCCCGGGGGGGACACAATGAGGGGACACCCCCGGGACCCCCCCGGGGGGACACGGAGAGGGGACACCCCCGGGACACCTCTGGGGGGGACACGGAGAGGGGACACCCCCGGGGACGCCCTCGGAGGGAGGGGACACCCCCGGGACCCCCCGGGGGGGACACAGAGAGGGGACACAAGGAGGGGACACAACGAGGGACCCCCAGGGACCACCCCAAGGGACCCCCCAAGGACCACCCAAGGGACCATCCCAAGGGACCCCAAGGATCACCCCAAGGACCCCCAAGGACCACCCCAAGAGACCCCCTAAGGGACCATCCTGTGGGCCCCCGGGATCACCCCAAGAGACCCCCGGGACCACCCCAAGGGACCATCAAAAGGGACCCCCAGAGGACCCCCAGGACCACCCCAAGGGGACAACCCAGGGGACCCCCAGGGACCACCCTGAGGAATCCCCAGGGACCCCCAAGGACCATCCCAAGGGACCCCCCAAGGGATGATCCAAAGGGACCCTTGGGATCACCCCAAGAGACCCCCCAAGGGACGATCCCAAGGGACCCCCAGGGACCACCCCAAAGGGACAACCCAAGGGACCCCTTGGGGTGACGGTGTCCCTCCGTCCCCAGATGGACGGAATCTACCGGAACGTCTCCGGATACCGCGGGATCCACGTCCTGAGCCTGAGGTGGGCGGGATTGGGATGGGATGGGATGGGATGGGATGGGATGGGATGGGATGGGATGGGATGGGATGGGATTGATGGGATGGGATGGGATGGGATGGGGTGGATGGGATGGGATGGGATGGGATGGGATGGGATGGGATGGGATGGGATGGGATGGGGTGGGGTGGGGTGGGATGGGGTGGGGTGGGGTGGGATGGGGTGGGGTGGGATGGGATGGGATGGGATGGGATGGGATGGGATGGGATGGGATGGATGGGATGGGATGGGATGGATGGGATGGGATGGATGGGATGGGATGGATGGGATGGGATGGGATGGGGTGGGATGGGATGGGATGGATGGGATGGGATGGGATGGGATGGGATGGGATGGGATGGGATGGGATGGGATGGGATGGGATGGGATGGATGGGATGGGATGGATGGGATGGGATGGGATGGATGGGATGGGATGGGATGGGATGGGATGGGATGGGATGGGATGGGATGGGATGGATGGGATGGGATGGATGGGATGGGATGGGATGGATGGGATGGGATGGGATGGGATGGGATGGATGGGATGGGATGGGATGGGATGGGATGGGATGGATGGGGTGGGATGGGATGGGATGGGATGGGATGGGGTGGGATGGGATGGGATGGGATGGATGGGGTGGGATGGGATGGGATGGATGGGATGGGATGGATGGGGTGGGATGGGATGGAAAAGATGGGATGGGATGGGTGAGGAACCTCTGGGATGGGATGGCACGGCATGGGATGGCATTGGGATCGGGATTGGGATCGGGATGGGAACGAATCCTCAGGGACGGGTGAGGAACCACCGGCACGGGACAGGACGGGACAGGGATGGGACGGGACAGTCCAGCTGAGGGTCCCCACCCCCCTCAACCCCCTGTGCCCCCCCCCGCAGCCGCGGCAGCGTCGTGGTGAACTTCCGAGTCCTCCTCCACCCCCTTCCCGGCAACGCCAGCCTGGCCGGCCGCACCCGGGAGCTGCTGGCGCTGGCCAACGCCGCGGCCCCGCCCCACAACTGCAGCCCCTCCGCCGGTGGGTGCCCGGAGGCCCCTCCCCAAAAACGGGGTGGCCCCCCCGCCACCTCTGGTGGCCCCCGGTGACCCCCCCCCGGTGTTGTCCCCTCCCCCAGACGGGCTCTGCTTCAGCGCGACCTCGGCCGGAGCCGCCCGCGCCGCGGCGCCGGCGCTCAACGACACAGGTGGGCGTGGCCGGGGGGGCAGCGCCGGGGTGGTGGGGCGGGGGGACCCTCGGAGGGTGGTTGGGCCGAAACTCGAAGTCTCGGTGCCGGCGCGCCGGTGTTTGGTCCCCGAGGTGCCACCGTGACCCGAAATGGTGGCACCGAAACCCTCGACCCCGGCGCTTGAAGCGTTGACCCCCAACACCCAACCTTTGACCCCAACACCCAACCCTTGACCCCAACACCCAACCCTTGACCCCAAATCCAACTCTGGACCCCAAACCCAACTCTTGACCCTCAAACCCAACCCTTGACCCCAACACCCAACCCTTGACCCCAACACCCAACCTTTGACCCCAACACCCAATCCTTGACACTCCAAACCCAACCCTTGACCCCAACACCCAACCCTTGACCCCAACACCCAACCCTTGACCCTAAATCTAATCCGTGACCCCAACACCCAACTCTTGACCCCAACACCCAACCCTTGACCCCAACACCCAACGCTTGACCTCAACACCAACCCTTGACCCCAACACCCAACCCTTGAACTCCAACACTCAACTCCTGCCCTCCAAACCCAACTCTTGACCCCAACACCCAACCCTTGACCCCAACACCGAACCCTTGACCCCCAACACCCAACCCTTGACCCTCCCTCTGCAGAGCTGTGCCGGCAGCACGCGCCGGCCAACTTCAGCCGGTTCTACTTCCCGTACCGCACGGCCAACGGGCTCCTCTGCGTCACCAACTGCACCCCCAACGTCCCCGGCTCCTTCGACTGCCACCAGGGGCTCTGCCAGCTCACCCTGGAGGGACCCCAGTGCTTGTGAGTGACCCCAAACCCCCCCAGGCCCCGCCTTACGACCACCTTAAACCGGGCCTTGAGCCTTCGTTTGGGTGCGAAGGTCCCGCCAAGGGTGGGGAGCTTGAACCCCGATGTTTGACCCCGAACTGGAACTCTTGACCCCGATGTTTGACGCCCGAGGTGCCACCACAGCCCGAAATGCCGGCGCCGAAACCTTGACCCCGATACTCCAAACCTTGGCTCTCAACCCTCGAGTCCCGCCCTCCAAACCCACCCCTTGATGCTCCAAACCCAACCCTTGACCCCAACACCCAACCCTTGACCCCCAACACCCAACCCTTGACCCCAAAATCCAGCCCTTGACCCCAAAATCCAGCCCTTGACCCCAACACCCAACCTTTGACCCTCAAATCCAACCCTTGACCCCAAACCCAACCCTTGACCCCCAAACCCAACCCTTGACCCCAACACCCAACCCTTGACCCCAACACCCAACCCTTGACCCCAACACCCAACCCTTGACCCCCAACACCCAACCCTTGACCCCAAACCCAACTCTTGATCCCAAACCCAACCCTTGACCCCCAACACCCAACCCTTGGCCCCCAAACCCAACCCTTGACCCCAACACCCAACCCTTGATGCTCCAAACCCAACCCTTGACCCCAAACCAAACTCTTGACCCCAAACCCAACCCTTGATGCTCCAAACCCAACCCTTGACCCCAACACCCAACCCTTGACCCCTAAACCCAACCCTTGACCCCAACACCCAACCCTTGGCCCCCAAACCCAACCCTTGACCCCAACACCCAACCCTTGATGCTCCAAACCCAACCCTTGACCCCAAACCCAACCCTTGACCCCAACACCCAACCCTTGACCCCCAAACCCAACCCTTGACCCCAACACCCAACCCTTGACCCCCAACACCCGACTCTTGACCCCAAACCCAACCCTTGACCCCAAACCCAACCCTTGACCCCCAAACCCAACCCTTGACCCCAACACCCAACCCTTGACCCCAACACCCAACCCTTGACCCCAACACCCAACCCTTGACCCCCAAAAACCCCTTGACCGCCCTCCCCCAAACCCTCATCCCGACCCCCGTTCCTGGGCGTGGCTCTCCATGGAAAACTCCTGGAGACTCCGGAGGGTTTCTCGGTGGATCCCCCACCCCCCTCTGGGGGGGCACAGAGACCCTTCCCATGACATGTGACCCCCCCCGACCCCCCCCAGCTGCCCGGACCTGCCCTGGTACCTCTCGGACGGCGACCGGTGCCAGACCCACATCAGCAAGCTGGGGCTGGGCCTGGGGGTGGGGCTGGGGCTGGGCCTGCCCCTCCTCATCCTCCTCGTCCTCTGCATCGTCCTCGTCGCCCGCCTGACCCGCCAGAAATCACCTGGGATCAGGTGGGGCCACCCTGGGGGTCCCAGAGGGGTCAGAGGGGGTCACAGGTGGAGGGTTGGGGGGGTGGGACCAGGTGGGACCGGGTGGGATCCTCCCCCCCCCCCCCAAAACTTGGGGCGCTCCGGCTTTGCCCAGTTTGGGGGGGGGGTGTGGTGGGAGATGGATGGGGCGGTCCCTGGGGGTTGGAGATCTTGGGAGTGGGTTGGGGGTCTCTGGGGGTGGGTTGGGGGGTCTTGGGAGTGGGTTGGGGGTCCACAGGGAGGGGTTGGGGGTCCCAGGGATGGGTTGGGGGTCCGAGAGGGTGGGCTGGGGGTCCTGGGATATGGGTCGGGGGTCCTTGGGGGTGGGTTGGAGGTCGTGGGAGATGGGTTGGGGGTCCTCCGGGATGAGTTGGGGGTCCTGGGAAATGAGTCAGGGTCCTCAGGGATGGGTTGGGGGTCCACAGGGATGGGTTGGGGGTCCTGGGAGATGGATCAGGGATCCTCAGGGATGGGTTGGGGGTCCCTGGGAGTGGGTTGGGGGTCCACAGGGGTGGGTTGGGGGTCCTCGAAGATGGGTTAGGGATCCACAGGGGTGGGTTGGGGGTCCCTTGGGGTGGGTTGGGGGTCCCTGGGAGTGGGTTGGGGGTCTCTGGGGGTGGGTTGGGGGTCCTTGGGGGTGGGTTGGAGGTCCTGGGAGATGGGTCAAGGATCCTCAGGGAGGGATTGGGGGTCCCCAGGGAGGGATTGGGGGTCCCTGGGAGATGGGTCAGGGGTCCACAGGGATGGGTTGGGGGTCCCAGGGAGTGGTTGGGGGTCCCTGAGGGTGGGTTGGGGGTCCTGGAAGTGGGTTGGAGGTCCATAGGAAGGGGTTGGGGGTCCCTGGGGATGGGTCGGGGGTCCCTGGGGGTGGGTCAGGAGACCCCTCCCCCCGATGCTGACCCCTCCCCTCCCCCCAGCGCGGTGGGCGAGGACCCCTGGGGGGACGGTGGCCACAAGGGCCGCGGCACCGCCGGCATCTACCACGTCAACGGCCACGCCCGGCAAGGTGAGACCCCAAAAACGGGGGAAAACCGACCCAGGGAGGGGAGAGACCCCCCAGAGCCTCACCGGACCCTCCTCTGCCTCCTCTTTATTCCTCCTCCTCCTCTTTCTTCCTCCTCTTCCTCCTCTTTTCTTCCTCCTCTTCCTGCTCTTCCTCTTTCTTCTTCCTCTTCGTCCTCTTTCTTCTTCCTCCTCCTCCTCTTTATTCCTCCTCTTCCTCCTCCTCTTCCTCCTCTTCCTACTCTTCCTCCTCTTTCTTCCTCTTTCTTCCTCCTCTTCCTCCTCTTCCTCCTCCTCTTCTTCCTCTTCCTCCTCTTTCTTCCTCCTCTTCCTCCCCTTCCTCCTCTTCCTCCTGTTCCTCCTCCTTCTCCTTCTCCTCTTCCTCCTCTTTCTTCCTCCTCTTTCTCCTCTTTCTTCCTCCTCTTCCTCCTCCTCTTCCTCCTCTTCCTCCTCCTCTTCTTCCTCTTCCTCCTCTTTCTTCATCCTCTTCCTCCCCTTCCTCCCCTTCCTCCTCTTCCTCCTCTTCTTCCTCCTCTTCCTCCTCCTCCTCTTTCTTCCTCCTCTTTCTCCTCTTTCTTCCTCCTCTTCCTCCTCCTCTTCCTCCTCTTCCTCTTCCTTCTCCTCCTCCTCCTCTTTCTTCCTCCTCTTCCTCCTCTTTCTCTTTCTTCCTCTTCTTCCTCCACTTTCTTCCTCCTCTTTCTTCCTGCTCTTCTTTCTTCCTCCTCTTCCTCCTCTTTCTTCCTCCTCTCCCTCCTCCTCTTTCTTCCTCCTCTTCCTCCTCTTTTTCCTCCTCTTCCTCCCCTTCCTCCTCTTCCTCCTCCACTTCCTCCTCCTTCTCCTTCTCCTCTTCCTCCTCTTTCTTCCTCCTCTTTCTTCCTCCTGTTCCTCCTCTTTCTCCTCTTTCTTCTCTTTCTCCCTCCTCTTCCTCCTCCTCTTCCTCCTCTTCCTCCTCTTTCTTCCTCCTCCTCCTCCTCTCCCTCCTCTTCCTCCCCAGGTCCCCACAACACCTACAAGGCGAGCGCGGAGGTGGCGGAGCCGCCGGAGTCGGTGGGTGATGGAGGAAAAAAGGGGGGGAGGGTCCTAAATTTTGGGGTGAAATCCCCCAGTTTCCATCTCTAAAACTCCGACCCCCCCAAACCCACGAATGCGACCCCCAAACCCTCAACTGTGACCCCCCCAACCCTCAATTCAACCCCAAAACCCCAACCTTGACCCCCCAAACCCCAAATAACCCCCCCAAACCCCAAATAACGCCCCCAAACCCCAAATAAAACCCCCCAAACCCCAAATAAACCCCCCAAACCCCAAATAAAACCCCCCAAACCCCAAATAAGACCCCCCAAACCCCAACCTTGACCCCCCAAACCCCAAATAACCCCCCCAAACCCCAAATAAGACCCCCCAAACCCCAATCTTGACCCCCAAACCCCAACCTTGACCCCCCAAACCCCAAATAAACCCCCCCAAACCCCCAACCTTGACCCCCCAAACCCCAAATAAAACCCCCCAAACCCCCAAATAAAACCCCCCAAACCCCAACCTTGACCCCCAAACCCCAACCTTGACCCCCCCGAACCCCAAATAACCCCCCCAAATCCCAAATAAAACCCCCCAAGCCCCAAAATTAGACCCCTCAACCCCAAAATAACCCCCCCAAACCCCCAAATAAGACCCCAAACCCCAACCTTGACCCCCAAACCCCAAATAAAACCCCCCAAACCCCAAAATAAGACCCCAAACCCCATATAACACCCCCGAAACTCCAAATAAAACCCCCCAAACCCCAAATAAAACCCCCCAACCTGAAAATAAGACCTCAAACCCCAAATAACCCCCCCAAACCCCAAATAAAACCCCCCAAACCCCAACATAAACCCCCCCAAACCCAAAAATAAGACCCCAAACCCCAAATAAAACCCCCCAAACTCCAAAATAAGACCCAAACCCCAACATAACCCCCCCCAAACCCCAAATAAAACCCCCCAACCCCCAAATAACCCCCCCAAGCCCCCAAATAAAACCCCCCAAACCCCAACCTTGACCCCCAAACCCCAACCTTGACCCCCCCGAACCCCAAATAACCCCCCCAAATCCCAAATAAAACCCCCCAAGCCCCAAAATTAGACCCCTCAGCCCCAAATAAAACCCCCCAAACCCCAAATAAACCCCCCCAAACCCCAAATAAGCCCCCCCAAACCCCAAATAAGCCCCCCCCTGACCCCGACCCCCTCCCCACTTCGCAGGTGCCGGCGGGAGGTGCAGCGTCCCTGTGACCTCCTCCCCCCGCCCCAAAATCCTCGTTTTTGGGGCCAAAAAAAGCGGGAAGAGGTTCCTCTGGGAGAGGAGGGACCCCCCCACCCCCCAAACCCCCCGTGTGGGGTTTTTTTGGTGGGGTGGGGTTGGAAAAAAAAATCCTCGTTTTGGGCAGAAATTATAATTTATTGACGGATTTGTTTCTTCTCTTGGAATATTCACCTGGAAAAGGGAGGGGGGGGGAAATTCCCAAAGGAAAAGGAGGGGGGGGAGTCCAAGATTTGGGGCTGGGGGGGTTTGGGGTCGATATCGGGGGGTTTGGGGTCGAGGTCGGGGGGTTTGGGGTCAAAATCGGGGGGTTTGGGGTCGAGGTTGGGGGGTTTGGGGTTGAGATCAGGGGGTTTGGGGTCAAATTTGGGGAGTTTAGGGTCGATATCGGGGGGTTTGGGGTTGAGATCAGGGGGTTTGGGGTCAAAGTTGGGGGGTTTGGGGTCAAAATTGGGGGGTTTGGGGTCGAGTTTGGGGGGTTTGGGGTCGAAGTTGGGGGTTTGGGGTTGAGATCAGGAAGAAACCCCAAAATAGAACAAACCCCACCCACTTGGCAAACACCGCCGGGGCGGGACCCGCGGCCGACGCCCGCCCGGCCCCAAAACCAATAAAAAAGTGACCTCCCGCCACCCAAAAAATTCCTGGTGCCCCGCCCTCCCCGCCCCGTCCCGGCGCCGCCGATAACGGTGTTTGCTTTTGGGGCGGGAAAGGGGCCGTTCCCGGGGGGAGAGGGAGGGGCTGGAAAGGGAGGGAAAGGGTGGCCAAGGGGGGTTGGGGTTGGTCTGGAGGGGTGAGAGGGGGGGTTGGAGGGTGTTCTGAGGGGTGGGGAGGGTTGGGGTGTTGTTTGTGGTTGTTTCTAAGGGGTGGGGTTTGGGTGGCGACCCAATGACGACCCGGTGATGACTCAACGATGATCCAACGATGACCCAACAATGACCCAATGATGACCCAACATTGACCCAATGATGACCCTACAAGGACCCTACAATGACCCAACGATGACCCTACAATGACCCAATGATGACCCTACAATGACCCTACAATGACCCAACATTGACTCAACATTGACCCAACGATGACCCTACAATGACCAACAATGACCCTACAATGACCCTACAATGACCCAATGATGACCCTACAATGACCCTACGCTGACCCAACATTGACCCAACGATGACCCTACAATGACCAACGATGACCCTACAATGACCCAAGGATGACCCAACAACGACCCAACGATGACCCAACAATGACCCAATGATGACCCTACAATGACCCTGCGTTGACCCAACGATGACCTTACAATGACCCTACAATGACCCAATGATGACCCTACAATGACCCTACAATGACCCAACATTGACTCAACATTGACCCAACGATGACCCTACAAGGACCCTACAACGACCCAACATTGACTCAACATTGACCCAACGATGACCCAACAACGACCCAATGATGACCCAACAATGACCCAATGATGACCCTACAACAGCCCTATAATGACCCTACAATGACCCAATGATGACCCTACAATGACCCAACCTTGACCCAACGCTGACCCTACAATGACCCAACCTTGACCCAACCTTGACCCAACGCTGACCCTACAATGACCCAACATTGACCCTACAATGACCAACCTTGACCCAACGCTGACCCTACAATGACCCAACGATGACCCAAAGGGTCCCCAAGGGGTTCCCCGATGTCCAGGGGCGGTTCTGGAAGACCTTTGGCCGCTCGAACGCTGCCGGGAGTGGGCGGTTCTGTCCCTGCCCATCCTTGGGCAAAGGTCTTTTCTGGGCACTTCTTCCCGAGGCTCCGGCAGATCCGGGCGCTCTCCGGCTCTGGAACGTTGACGGGGGAGGATCGGCGACAGGGAAAATGAGAGTTTCTGTCTTCCACATCCACTTCTTCTTCCTCCTCCTCGTCGTCGTCGTCCTCGAAGGACGAACGGGTGAGTAGAGAGGGGAAAAAAAGGGAAGGGGGTTTTCCTTGGATTATTTTTTTTTTGGGGGAGGGGGGTGGAGGAGGGAAAACGAGGTGGGATTGGGAGGTGACGTCTCGTGTCCTCCTGTGGGATCCTCAGGGGGGTTTTTCCCAACCCCGTCGCCTCCGTTCCGTGGTCAAAATCCCCCCTTTCCAAGGGCGTGGCCCGTCATGGGGGGGGAAACGGGGATCCAAAGGGATGGGTTGGGGGTCCCTGGGATGGGTTGGGGATCCACAGGGATGGGTTGGGGGTCCCAGGGATGGGTTGGGGGTCCCTGGGATGGGTTGGGGGTCCCAGGGATGGGTTGGGGATCCACAGGGATAGGTTGGGAGTCCCTGGGATGGGTTGGGGGTCCCAGGGATGGGTTGGGATCCAAAGGGATGGGTTGGGGGTCCACAGGGATGGGTTGGGATCCAAAGGGATGGGTTGGGGGTCCCAGGGATGGGTTGGGATCCAAAGGGATGGGTTGGGATCCACAGGGATGGGTTGGGATCCAAAGGGATGAGTTGGGGGTCCCAGGGATGAGTTGGGATCCAAAGGGATGGGTTGGGGGTCCCAGGGATGGGTTGGGGATCCACAGGGATGGGTTGGGGGTCCACAGGGATGGATTGAGGGCCCCTGGGATGGGTTGGGGGTCCAAGGAGATGGATCAGGGATCCACAGGGATGGGTCAAGGGTCCAGAGGGATGGACTGGGATCCACAGGGATGAGTCAGGGATCCACAGGGATGGGCTGGGGGTCCCTGGGATGGGTTGGGGGTCCCTGGGATGGGTTGGGATCCAAAGGGATGGGTTGGGATCCACAGGGATGGGTTGGGATCCAAAGGGATGGGTTGGGGGTCCCTGGGATGGGTTGGGGGTCCCAAGGATGGGTCAGGGATCCACAGGGGTAGGTCAGGGATCCACAAGGATGGATTAGGGATCCACAGGGATGAGTTGGGGTCCACAGGGATGGATCAGGGGTCCAGGGAGATTGGATTAGAAATCCACAGGGATGGATCAGGGATCCACAGGGATGGGTCAGGGATCCACAGAGGTAGGTCAAGGATCCACAGGGATGGGTTGGGGGTCCCAGGGGTGGCTCAGGGATCCACAGGGATGGATTAGGGATCCACAGGAATGGGTCAGGGGTCCCAGGGATGGGTTGGGGGTCCACAGGGATGGCTCAGGGATCCACAGGGGTAGGTCAGGGATCCACAAGGATGGGTTGAGGGTCCCAGGGAGGGGTCAGGGATCCACAGGAATGAGTCCAGAGTCCAGAGGGATGGATTGGGATCCACAGGGATGGGTTGGAGGTCCCAGGGATGGGTTGGGGACCCACAGGGATGGGTTGGGGGTCCAGGGACATGAGTCAGGGATCCACAGGGATGGATCAGGGATCCACAGGGATGGGTTGAGGGTCCAGGGAGATGGATCAGGGATCCACAGGGATGGAACTTTGGATCAGAGCCCCCCTCCTGCCTCCCCTCCCCCATCCTCCTTTCCCCCCCTCCCCCCCATCCCAGCGGTCGGAGCTCGTAAAGCTCGTTAGGAGGGCGCGTTAATGACACAAGAGCAGCTCATTAAGGAGGGAGGCAGCGCCGGCTCAGCTGGAAAACCTCGACAGGGAGAACGGGGCTGGAAAAAAACGTGGATTTTTGAGACAACGAGGCTTTTGGGGGGTGTTTGAGGGTTTTTTTAGTGATTTTTTGCTGTTGTTTTGGTGTTATTTTTGTTAATTCGGGTGGTTTGGGGTTTGTTGTTTTTTCTTTTTTTTTTCCCCTCCCGAGCTGGGAATTTTCCGAGGGAAATTTAAGAGGATTAAAAAAAAAAAAAAAACACGCGGAAAACCAAGGGAAGCTCCCGGGGTTGGGAGGTGAACCCGGAGCCGTAAAAAAGGGGAGCAAAGGTGTCGCCCGCCCGTCCAGAGTCCGACGGGGGCGAAAGTGGGAGCGTCTCCGGCCCCGCTCCCTTCTCGGGAATCGAAAGTCCAGATTAGTGACAGGAATGTGGGAGCATCTCCTTTCCCTTCTCAGGAATGGAAATATTGGATTAATGACAGGAATGTGGGAGTGTCTCCTCTCCTTTTCCCTGTCAGGAATCGAAACTCCAGATTAGTGATGGGAATGTGGGAGCATCTCTGCTCCTTTCCCTTCTTGGGAATTGGAACTTTGGGTTAGTTTTGGGAATGTGGGAGCGTCTCTGCTCCTCTCCCTTCTTGGGAATTGAAATTCTGGATCCATGTTGGGAATGTGGGAGCGTCTCTGCTCCTTTCCCTTCTTGGGAATTGGAACTTTGGGTTAGTTTTGGGAATGTGGGAGAGTCTCTGCTCCTTTCCCTTCTCAGGAATGGAAATATTGGATTAATGACGGGAGTGTGGGAGTGTCTCCTCTCCTTTTCCCTGTCAGGAATCGAAACTCCAGATTAGTGATGGGAATGTGGGAGTGTCTCTGCTCCTTTCCCTTCTCGGGAATTGAAACTCTGGATTAATGACAAGAGTGTGGGAGTGTCTCCGCTCCTTTCCCTTCTTGGGAATTGGAACTTTGGATTAATGACAGGAATGTGGGAGTGTCTCCGCTCCTTTTCCCTGCCAGGAATCAAGACTCTGGATTAGTGTTGGGAATGTGGGAGTGTCTCCTTTCCCTTCTTGGGAATTGGAACTTTGGATTAGTTTTGGGAATGTGGGAGCGTCTCTGCTCCTCTCCCTTCTTGGGAATTGAAATTCTGGATCCACTTTGGGAATGTGGGAGTGTCTCTGCTCCTTCCCCCTGTCAGGAATCGAAAATTCAAATCCACACTGGGAATGTGGGAGTGTCTCTGCTCCTTTTCCTTCTCGGGAATTGAAAATCCAAATCCAGGTTGGGAATGCGGGAGCGTCTCTGCTCCTTTCCCTTTTTGGGAATTGAAATTCTGGAGCCAGGTTGGGAATGTGGGAGTGTCTCTGCTCCTTTCCCCTTTTGGAAATCAGAATTTCAGTTTAGTGTCGGGAATGTGGGAGTGTCTCTGCTTTTCCCTTCTTGGGAATTGGAACTTTGGGTTAGTTTTGGGAATGTGGGAGAGTCTCTGCTCCTTTCCCTTCTCGGGAATCGAAACTCTGGATCCGTGTTGGGAATGTGGGAGCGTCTCTGCTCCTTTCTCCTCTTGGGAATTGGAACTTTGGGTTAGTTTTGGGAATGTGGGAGTGTCTCTGCTCCTTTCCCTTCTTGGGATTCGAAAATCCAAATCCAGGTTGTGAATGTGGGAGAGTCTCCTCTCCTTCCCCCTTTCAGGAATTGAAACTCTGGATCCGTGTTGGGAATGTGGGAGTGTCTCCTCTCCATTCCCTTCTTGGGAATTGAAAATCCAAATCCAGGTTGGGAATGTGGGAGCGTCTCTGCTCCTTTTCCCTGTCAGGAATCAAAATTCCGGATCCACTTTGGGAATGTGGGAGTGTCTCTGCTCCTTTCCTTTCTCAGGAATTGAAATTCCAAATCCCTGTTGGGAATGTGGGAGCGTCTCTGCTCCTTTCCCTTCTTGGGAATTGGAACTTTGGGTTAGTTTTGGGAATGTGGGAGTGTCTCTGCTCCTTTCCCTTCTCGGGAATTGAAACTCTGGATTAATGACAAGAGTGTGGGAGAGTCTCTGCTCCTTTCCCTTCTTGGGAATTGGAACTTTGGATTAATGACAGGAATGTGGGAGTGTCTCCGCTCCTTTTCCCTGCCAGGAATCAAAACTCTGGATTAATGATGGGAATGTGGGAGTGTCTCCTTTCCCTTCTTGGGAATTGGAACTTTGGATTAGTTTTGGGAATGTGGGAGCGTCTCTGCTCCTTTCCCTTCTCAGGAATGGAAATTTTGGATTAATGACGGGAATGTGGGAGTGTCTCTGCTCCTTTCCCTTTTTGGGAATTGAAATTCTGGATCCGCTTTGGGAATGTGGGAGTGTCTCCTCTCCTTTCCCTTCTCAGGAATTGAAATTCCAAATCCCTGTTGGGAATGTGGGAGCGTCTCTGCTCCTTTCCCTCTTTGGGAATTGAAACTCTGGAGCCAGGTTGGGAATGTGGAAGTGTCTCTGCTCCTTTCCCTTCTTGGGAATTGGAACTTTGGATTAATGACAGGAATGTGGGAGTGTCTCCGCTCCTTTTCCCTGCCAGGAATCAAGACTCTGGATCCATGTTGGGAATGTGGGAGTGTCTCCTTTCCCTTCTTGGGAATTGGAACTTTGGGTTAGTTTTGGGAATGTGGGAGAGTCTCTGCTCCTTTCCCCTTTTGGAAATCAGAATTTCAGTTTAGTGTCGGGAATGTGGGAGTGTCTCTGCTCCTTTCCCTTCTTGGGAATTGGAACTTTGGGTTAGTTTTGGGAATGTGGGAGAGTCTCTGCTCCTTTCCCTTCTCGGGAATCGAAACTCTGGATCTGTGTTGGGAATGTGGGAGCGTCTCTGCTCCTTTCTCCTCTTGGGAATTGGAACTTTGGGTTAGTTTTGGGAATGTGGGAGCGTCCCTGCTCCTTTCCCTTCTTGGGATTCGAAAATCCAAATCCAGGTTGTGAATGTGGGAGAGTCTCCTCTCCTTCCCCCTTTCAGGAATTGAAACTCTGGATCCGTGTTGGGAATGTGGGAGTGTCTCCTCTCCATTCCCTTCTTGGGAATTGAAATTCCAAATCCCCGTTGGGAAGGTGGGAGCGTCTCTGCTCCTTTCCCTTCTTGGGAATTGAAATTCTGGATCCACTTTGGGAATGTGGGAGCATCTCTGCTCCTTTCCCCTCTTGGGAATTGGAACTTTGGGTTAGTTTTGGGAATGTGGGAGTGTCTCTGCTCCATTCCCTTCTTGGGAATTGAAATTCTGGAGCCAGGTTGGGAATGTGGGAGAGTCTCTGCTCCTTTCCCCTCTTGGGAATCGAAATTCTGGATCCACTTTGGGAATGTGGGAGTATCTCCTCTCCTTTTCCCTATCAGGAATCAAGACTCTGGATTAGTTTTGGGAATGTGGGAGTGTCTCTGCTCCTTTCCCTTTTTGGGAATTGAAATTCTGAGCCAGGTTGGGAATGTGGGAGCGTCTCTGCTCCTTTCCCCTTTTGGAAATCAGAATTTCAGATTAGTGACAGGAATGTGGGAGTGTCCCTGCTCCTTCCCCCTGTCAGGAATCGAAACTCCAGATGAGTGTCGGGAATGTGGGAGCGTCTCTGCTCTTTCCCCCTCTCGGGAATCGAACCGAGGGCAAAATGAGCCAAGAGGGCCAAGGTCCGGGGCGGGGCAGGAGCGGCGGCGAAGGGGAGAGAACCCGGGATCGATAACGGCACCCGGGGCGGGGCCGAGGGATATCCCAGGAATGCAGAGGGGTGGGAACGTCAGGAGGGGCTGGAGATACAACGGGGGGGGGGTTTGGGATGGATGAGGAGGAAGAGGAGGAGGAGGAGGAGGATGGAGGGGCTGGAGATTCCATGGGGGGGTTTGGGATGGATGAGGAGGAAGAGGAGGGGGATGGAGGGGCTGAAAATACCACAGGTGGGGGTGGGATGGATGAGGAGGAAGAGGAGGGGGATGGAGGAGCTGGAGATTCCATGGGGGGATGTTGGGATGGATGAGGAGGAAGAGGAGGGGGATGGAGGGGCTGGAGATGCTGCAGGGGGGGTTTGGGATGGATGAGGAGGAAGAGGAGGGGGATGGAGGGGCTGGAGATGCTGCAGGAGGGTTTGGGATGGATGAGGAGGAAGAGGAGGGGGATGGAGGGGCTGGAGATACCACAGGGGGATGTCAGGATGGATGAGGAGGAAGAGGAGGAAGAGGAGGGGATGGAGATACCATGGGGGGCTCGGGATGGATGAGGAGGAAGAGGAGGGGGATGGAGGGGCTGGAGATTCCAGGGGGGGGTTGGGATGGCTGAGGAGGAAGAGGAGGGGGATGGAGGGGCCGGAGATGCCATGGGGGGTTGGGATGGCTGAGGAGGAAGAGGAAGGGGATGTCCTTCCCGATCCCAAACTCCTGGAGCGCCCTGGTCCCCCTGTCGTGGGGGGATTTCCCGCCTGCTCCAGGTGGGACCTGACGGTCCCTAAAAGCTCCGAGACCCCGGGAGGGATTGGGAGGGGTCCCCAAAAAACCCAGATGGAAAACTGGGACACCCCCAGAAAACCGGGATACCCCCTCAGGCTCTCCGCTCTCTCCGCAGCCTCCGGAGACGCCGAAGGACCCCCGGGCAGGGTGGGCTGGAAGCCCACCTTGGGCGTGGAGACGAAATCCAAGAGAAGCAGCAGGAACACGGAGCTCCTGAGGGAAGGGATACTGGGAAGGGTCGGGGACGACGAAATTCCCGAAAAAAAGGACGGAGGGGAACCCCCCGGACAGGTGGGAAAATACCCGAGGAGGGAAAGGTGGAAGAGAGAGACGGGGAACGGCAGCGAGGGAGGATCCACGGAGGGACCCAGAACAGGGGAACCCACGAGAGAGAGCGATGGAGGCACCAAAACGGCGATAATGGGCAGGAACACAAACGGGACAAACAGCACGAGAACAGAGTCCAGAACCAGCCCAGTGTCCAGCACGACCCCAGTGTCCAGCACCAGCACATTGTCCAGCACCACGCCAGTGTCCAGCACGACCCCAGTGTCCAGCACGACCCCAGTGTCCAGCACCAGCCCAGTGTCCAGCACGACCCCAGTGTCCACTACGACCCCAGTGTCCAGCACGACCCCAGTGTCCAGTACGACCCCATTGTCCAGCACGACCCCAGTGTCCAGCACCACGCCAGTGTCCAGCACGACCCCAGTGTCAAGCACGACCCCAGTGTCCAGCACGACCCCAGTGTCCAGCACCACGCCAGTGTCCAGCACGACCCCCGTGTCCAGCACCAGCCCAGTGTCCAGCAGGACCCCACTGTCCAGCACGACCCTAGTGGCCGGCACGACCCCAGTGTCCAGCACGACCCCAGTGTCCAACACCACGCCAGTGTCCAGCACGACCCCAGTGTCCAGCACCAGCCCAGTGTCCAGCACCAGCCCAGTGTCCAGCACGACCCCAGTGTCCAGCACGACCCCAGTGTCCACTACGACCCCAGTGTCCAGCACGACCCCAGTGTCCAGCACCACCCCAGTGTCCAGCACCAGCCCAGTGTCCAGCACCACGCCAGTGTCCACTACGACCCCAGTGTCCAGCACGACCCCAGTGTCCAGCACCACGACAGTGTCCAGCACCACACCAGTGTCCAGCACGACCCCAGTGTCCAGCACGACCCCAGTGTCCAGCACCACGCCAGTGTCCAGCACGACCCCAGTGTCCAGCACGACCCAAGTGTCCAGCACCACGCCAGTGTCCAGCACCAGCCCAGTGTCCAGCACGACCCCAGTGTCCAGCACCACGCCAGTGTCCAGCACGACCCCAGTGTCCAGCACCAGCCCAGTGTCCAGCACGACCCCAGTGTCCAGCACCAGCCCAGTGTCCAGGACGACCCCAGTGTCCAGCACGACCCCAGTGTCCAGCACCACACCAGTGTCCAGCACGACCCCAGTGTCCAGCACGACCCCAGTGTCCAGCACCACGCCAGTGTCCAGCACGACCCCAGTGTCCAGCACCACGCCAGTGTCCAGCACCAGCCCAGTGTCCAGCACCACGACACTGTCCAGCACCAGCCCAGTGTCCAGCACCACGACAGTGTCCAGCACGACCCCAGTGTCCAGCACCACACCGGTGTCCAGCACGACCCCAGTGTCCAGCACAACCCCAGTGTCCACTACGACCCCATTGTCCAGCACGACCCTAGTGTCCAGCACCACGCCAGTGTCCAGCACCAGCCCAGTGTCCAGCACGACCCCAGTGTCCACTACGACCCCATTGTCCAGCACCACGCCAGTGTCCAGCACCACGCCAGTGTCCAGCACCACGCCAGTGTCCAGCACGACCCCAGTGTCCAGCACCAGCCCAGTGTCCAGCACGACCCCAGTGTCCAGCACCACGCCAGTGTCCAGCACGACCCCAGTGTCCAGCACCACGCCAGTGTCCAGCACCAGCCCAGTGTCCAGCACGACCCCAGTGTCCACTACGACCCCGGTGTCCAGCACGACCCCAGTGTCCAGCACCACGCCAGTGTCCAGCACGACCCCAGCGTCCAGCACCAGCCCAGTGTCCAGCACGACCCCAGTGTCCAGCACGACCCCAATGTCCAGCACGACCCCAGTGTCCAGCACCACGCCAGTGTCCAGCACGACCCCAGTGTCCAGCACGACCCCAGTGTCCAGCACCACGCCAGTGTCCAGTACGACCCCAGTGTCCAGCACCACACCAGTGTCCAGCACGACCCCAGTGTCCAGCACGACCCCAATGTCCAGCACGACCCCAGTGTCCAGCACCACGCCAGTGTCCAGCACCAGCCCAGTGTCCAGCACGACCCCAGTGTCCACTACGACCCCAGTGTCCAGCACGACCCCAGTGTCCAGTACGACCCCATTGTCCAGCACGACCCCAGTGTCCAGCACCACGCCAGTGTCCAGCACCAGCCCAGTGTCCAGCACGACCCCAGTGTCCAGCACCACTCCAGTGTCCAGCACGACCCCACTGTCCAGCACCAGCCCAGCGTCCAGCACGCCTCCAGTGTCCAGCACCACGCCAGTGTCCAGCACGACCCCAGTGTCCACTACGACCCCAGTGTCCAGCACGACCCCAGTGTCCAGCACCACGCCAGTGTCCAGCACCACGCCAGTGTCCAGCACCAGCCCAGTGTCCAGCACGACCCCAGTGTCCAGCACCACGACAGTGTCCAGCACCACACCAGTGTCCAGCACGACCCCAGTGTCCAGCACCACGACAGTGTCCAGCACCACACCAGTGTCCAGCACGACCCCAGTGTCCAGCACCACGCCAGTGTCCAGTACGACCCCAGTGTCCAGCACCACGCCAGTGTCCAGCACCAGCCCAGTGTCCAGCACCACACCAGTGTCCAGCACGACCCCAGTGTCCAGTACGACCCCCGTGTCCAGCACCACGCCAGTGTCCAGCACGACCCCAGTGTCCAGCACCAGCCCAGTGTCCAGCACGACCCCAGTGTCCAGCACCAGCCCAGTGTCCAGCACGACCCCAGTGTCCAGCACCAGCCCAGTGTCCAGCACCACGCCAGTGTCCAGCACGACCCCAGTGTCCAGCACCAGCCCAGTGTCCAGCACGACCCCAGTGTCCAGCACGACCCCAGTGTCCAGCACCAGCACATTGTCCAGCACCACGCCAGTGTCCAGCACGACCCCAGTGTCCAGCACGACCCCAGTGTCCAGCACCAGCCCAGTGTCCAGCACGACCCCAGTGTCCACTACGACCCCAGTGTCCAGCACGACCCCAGTGTCCAGTACGACCCCATTGTCCAGCACGACCCCAGTGTCCAGCACCACGCCAGTGTCCAGCACCACCCCAGTGTCCAGCACCACGCCAGTGTCCAGCACGACCCCAGTGTCAAGCACGACCCCAGTGTCCAGCACGACCCCAGTGTCCAGCACCACATCAGTGTCCAGCACGACCCCAGTGTCCAGCACCACGCCAGTGTCCAGCACGACCCCAGTGTCCAACACCACGCCAGTGTCCAGCACGACCCCAGTGTCCAGCACCAGCCCAGTGTCCAGCACCAGCCCAGTGTCCAGCACCACGCCAGTGTCCAGCACGACCCCAGTGTCCACTACGACCCCAGTGTCCAGCACGACCCCAGTGTCCAGCACCACCCCAGTGTCCAGCACCAGCCCTGTGTCCAGCACCACGCCAGTGTCCACTACGACCCCAGTGTCCAGCACGACCCCAGTGTCCAGCACGACCCCAGTGTCCAGCACCACGCCAGTGTCCAGCACGACCCCAGTGTCCAGCACCAGCCCAACGTCCAGCACGACCCCAGTGTCCAGCACGACCCCAGTGTCCAGCACCAGCCCAGTGTCCAGCACGACCCCAGTGTCCAGCACGACCCCAGTGTCCAGCACCACGCCAGTGTCCAGCACCACGCCAGTGTCCAGCACGACCCCAGTGTCCAGCACCAGCCCAGTGTCCAGCACGACCCCAGTGTCCAGCACCAGCCCAGTGTCCAGCACGACCCCAGTGTCCAGCACGACCCCAGTGTCCAGCACCACACCAGTGTCCAGCACGACCCCAGTGTCCAGCACCACGCCAGTGTCCAGCACCAGCCCAGTGTCCAGCACCACGACAGTGTCCAGCACGACCCCAGTGTCCAGCACCAAACCGGTGTCCAGCACGACCCCAGTGTCCAGCACCAGCCCAGTGTCCAGCACGACCCCAGTGTCCAGCACGACCCTAGTGTCCAGCACCACGCCAGTGTCCAGCACCACGCCAGTGTCCAGCACGACCCCAGTGTCCAGCACCAGCCCAGTGTCCAGCACGACCCCAGTGTCCAGCACCACGCCAGTGTCCAGCACGACCCCAGTGTCCAGCACCACCCCAGTGTCCAGCACGACCCCAGTGTCCAGCACAACCCCAGTGTCCAGTACGACCCCTGTGTCCAGCACGACCCCAGTGTCCAGCACCACGCCAGTGTCCAGCACCACCCCAGTGTCCAGCACCACGCCAGTGTCCAGCACCACCCCAGTGTCCAGCACGACCCCAGTGTCCAGCACCAGCCCAGTGTCCAGCACGACCACAGTGTCCAGCACGACCCCAGTGTCCAGCACCAGCCCAGTGTCCAGCACGACCTCCGTGTCCAGCACCACGCCAGTGTCCAGCACCGTGCCAGGGTCCAGCACGACCCCAGTGTCCAGCACCATCCCAGTGTCCAGCACGACTCCAGTGTCCAGCACGACCCCAGTGTCCAGCACCACGCCAGTGTCCAGCACCACCCCAGTGTCCAGCACCACGCCAGTGTCCAGCACGACCCCAGTGTCCAGCACCAGCCCAGTGTCCAGCACGACCCCAGTGTCCAGCACCACCCCAGTGTCCAGCACCAGTCCAGTGTCCAGCACCACGCCAGTGTCCAGCACGACCCCAGTGTCCAGCACCACGCCAGTGTCCAGCACGACCCCAGTGTCCAGCACCAGCCCAGTGTCCAGCACGACTCCAGTGTCCAGCACCACCCCAGTGTCCACTACGACCCCAGTGTCCAGCACGACCCCAGTGTCCAGCACCACGCCAGTGTCCAGCACCACGCCAGTGTCCAGCACCAGCCCAGTGTCCAGCACCACGCCAGTGTCCAGCACCACCCCAGTGTCCACTACGACCCCAGTGTCCAGCACGACCCCTGTGTCCAGCACGACCCCAGTGTCCAGCACCACGCCAGTGTCCAGCACCACCCCAGTGTCCAGCACCACGCCAGTGTCCAACACGACCCCGGTGTCGAGCACCACACCACTGTCCAGCACCAGCCCAGTGTCCAGCACGACCCCAGTGTCCAGCACCACCCCAGTGTCCAGCACGACCCCAGTGTCCAGCACCACGCCAGTGTCCAGCACGACCCCAGTGTCCAGTAACACACCAGTGTCCAGCACGACCCCAGTGGCCGGCACGACCCCAGTGTCCAGCACCACGCCAGTGTCCAGCAGGACCCCAGTATCCAGCACCACGCCAGTGTCCAGCACGACCCCAGTGTCCAGCACCACTCCAGTGTCCAGCACCAGCCCAGTGTCCAGCACGACCCCAGTGTCCAGCACGACCCCAGTGTCCAGCACGACGCCAGTGTCCAGCACCACGCCAGTGTCCAGCACGACCCCAGTGTCAAGCACGACCCCAGTGTCCAGCACCACCCCAGTGTCCAGCACCACGCCAGTGTCCAGCACGACCCCAGTGTCCAGCACGACCCCAGTGTCCAGCACCAGCCCAGTGTCCAGCACGACCCCAGTGTCCAGCACCAGCCCAGTGTCCAGCACGACCCCAGTGTCCAGCACCACCCCAGTGTCCAGCACCACCCCAGTGTCCAGCACCACGACAGTGTCCAGCACGACCCCAGTGTCCAGCACCACGACAGTGTCCAGCACGACTCCAGTGTCCAGCACGACTCCAGTGTCCAGCACGACCCCAGTGTCCAGTACGACCCCTGTGTCCAGCACGACCTCCGTGTCCAGCACCACGCCAGTGTCCAACACGACCCCGGTGTCCAGCACGACCCCTGTGTCCAGCACCAGCCCAGTGTCCAGCACCAGCCCAGTGTCCAGCACCACGCCAGTGTCCAGCACCAGCCCAGTGTCCAGCACGACCCCAGTGTCCAGCACCACCCCAGTGTCCAGCACGACCCCAGTGTCCAGCACCACGCCAGTGTCCAGCACGACCCCAGTGTCCAGTAACACACCAGAGTCCAGCACCACACCAGTGTCCAGCACGACCCCAGTGGCCGGCACGACCCCAGTGTCCAGCACCACGCCAGTGTCCAGCAGGACCCCAGTATCCAGCACCACGCCAGTGTCCAGCACGACCCCAGTGTCCAGCACCACTCCAGTGTCCAGCACCAGCCCAGTGTCCAGCACGACCCCAGTGTCCAGCACGACCCCAGTGTCCAGCACGACGCCAGTGTCCAGCACCACGCCAGTGTCCAGTACGACCCCAGTGTCCAGCACGACCCCAGTGTCCAGCACGACCCCAGTGTCAAGCACGACCCCAGTGTCCAGCACGACCCCAGTGTCCAGCACGACCCCAGTGTCCAGCACGACCCCAGTGTCAAGCACGACCCCAGTGTCCAGCACCACGCCAGTGTCCAGCACGACCCCAGTGTCCAGCACGACCCCAGTGTCCAGCACCACCCCAGTGTCCAGCACCACGACAGTGTCCAGCACGACCCCAGTGTCCAGCACGACCCCAGTGTCCAGCACCACACCAGTGTCCAGTACGACCCCTGTGTCCAGCACGACCTCCGTGTCCAGCACCACGCCAGTGTCCAACACGACCCCGGTGTCCAGCACGACCCCAGTGTCCAGCACCAGCCCAGTGTCCAGCACCAGCCCAGTGTCCAGCACCACGCCAGTGTCCAGCACGACCCCAGTGTCCAGCACGACCCCAGTGTCCAGCACCAGCCCAGTGTCCAGCACCACGCCAGTGTCCAGCACCACTCCAGTGTCCAGCACGACCCCAGTGTCCAGCACCAGCCCAGTGTCCACTACGACCCCAGTGTCCAGCACGACCCCAGTGTCCAGCACCACGCCAGTGTCCAGCACCACGCCAGTGTCCAGCACGACCCCAGTGTCCAGCACCAGCCCAGTGTCCAGCACGACCCCAGTGTCCAGCACCAGCCCAGTGTCCAGCACGACTCCAGTGTCCAGCACCACTCCAGTGTCCAGCACCAGCCCAGTGTCCAGCACGACTCCAGTGTCCAGCACCACGCCAGTGTCCAGCACGACCCCAGTGTCCAGCACCACACCAGTGTCCAGCACGACCCCAGTGTCCAGCACCACGCCAGTGTCCAGCACCACGCCAGTGTCCAGCACCACGCCAGTGTCCAGCACGACCCCAGTGTCCAGCACCAGCCCAGTGTCCACTACGACCCCAGTGTCCAGCACGACCCCAGTGTCCAGCACCACGCCAGTGTCCAGCACGACCCCAGTGTCCAGCACCACACCAGTGTCCAGCACGACCCCAGTGTCCAGCACCACACCAGTGTCCAGCACCACACCAGTGTCCAGCACGACCCCAGTGTCCAGCACCACGCCAGTGTCCAGCACCACCCCAGTGTCCAGCACCCGCCCAGTGTCCAGCACGACTCCAGTGTCCAGCACGACCCCAGTGTCCACTACGACCCCAGTGTCCAGCACCAGCCCAGTGTCCAGCACGACTCCAGTGTCCAGCACGACCCCAGTGTCCACTACGACCCCAGTGTCCAGCACGACCCCAGTGTCCAGCACCACCCCAGTGTCCAGCACCACACCAGTGTCCAGCACCACGCCAGTGTCCAGCACGACCCCAGTGTCCAGCACGACCCTAATGTCCAGCACCACGCCAGTGTACAGCACGACCCCAGTGTCCAGCACCACCCCAGTGTCCAGCAAGACTCCAGTGTCCAGCACGACCCCAGTGTCCAGTACGACCCCTGTGTCCAGCACAACCCCAGTGTCCAGCACCACGCCAGTGTCCAGCACGACCCCAGTGTCCAGCACCACCCCAGTGTCCAGCACGACTCCAGTGTCCAGCACGACTCCAGTGTCCAGCACGACCCCAGTGTCCAGTACGACCCCTGTGTCCAGCACCACGCCAGTGTCCAGCACCACGCCAGTGTCCAGCACGACCCCAGTGTCCAGCACGACCCCAGTGTCCAGCACCAGCCCAGTGTCCAGCACGACCCCAGTGTCCAGCACCACGCCAGTGTCCAGCACCACCCCAGTGTCCAGCACGACCCCAGTGTCCAGCACCACGCCAGTGTCCAGCACCACCCCAGTGTCCAGCACGACCCCAGTGTCCAGCACCAGTCCAGTGTCCAGCACGACCCCAGTGTCCAGCACGACCCCAGTGTCCAGCACGACCCCAGTGTCCAGCACCAGTCCAGTGTCCAGCACGACCCCAGTGTCCATCACCAGCACAGTGTCCAGCACGACCCCAGTGTCCAGCACCACGCCGGTGTCCAGCACGACCCCAGTGTCCAGCACGACCCCAGTGTCCAGCACCACGCCAGTGTCCAGCACCACGCCAGTGTCCAGCACGACCCCAGTGTCCAGCACCAGCCCAGTGTCCAGCACCACACCAGTGTCCACTACGACCCCAGTGTCCAGCACGACCCCAGTGTCCAGCACCACGCCAGTGTCCAGCACCACGCCATTGTCCAGCACGACCCCAGCGTCCAGCACCACACCAGTGTCCAGCACCACGCCAGTGTCCAGCACCAGCCCAGTGTCCAGCACGACTCCAGTGTCCAGCACCACACCAGTGTCCAGTACAACCCCAGTGTCCAGCACCACGCCGGTGTCCAGCACGACCCCAGTGTCCAGCACCACCCCAGTGTCCACTACGACCCCAGTGTCCAGCACGACCCCAGTGTCCAGTACGACCCCAGTGTCCACTACGACCCCAGTGTCCAGCACGACCCCAGTGTCCAGTACGACCCCAGTGTCCACTACGACCCCATTGTCCAGCACGACCCCAGTATCCAGCACCACACCAGTGTCCAGCACCAGCCCAGTGTCCAGCACGACTCCAGTGTCCAGCACCACACCAGTGTCCAGTACAACCCCAGTGTCCAGCACGACCCCAGTGTCCAGCACCACGACAGTGTCCAGCACCACCCCAGTGTCCAGCACGACCCCAGTGTCCAGCACCACCCCAGTGTCCAGAACCAGCCCAGTGTCCAGCACCACACCAGTGTCCAGCACCACACCAGTGTCCAGCACGACCCCAGTGTCCAGCACCACGCCAGTGTCCAGCACGACCCCAGTGTCCAGCACCACGCCAGTGTCCAGCACCACGCCAGTGTCCAGCACGACCCCAGTGTCCAGCACCACACCAGTGTCCAGCACGACCCCATTGTCCAGCACCACTCCAGTGTCCAGCACGACCCCAGTGTCCAGCACCACACCAGTGTCCAGCACCAGCCCAGTGTCCAGCACGACCCCAGTGTCCACTGCGACCCCAGTGTCCAGCACGACCCCAGTGTCCAGCACGACCCCAGTGTCCAGCACCACGCCAGTGTCCAGCACCACGCCAGTGTCCAGCACGACCCCAGCGTCCAGCACCAGCCCAGTGTCCAGCACGACCCCAGTGTCCAGCACCAGCCCAGTGTCCAGCACGACCCCATTGTCCAGCACGACCCCAGTGTCCAGCACCACGCCAGTGTCCAGCACCACACCAGTGTCCAGCACGACCCCATTGTCCAGCACCACGCCAGAGTCCAGCACGACCCCAGTGTCCAGCACGACCCCAGTGTCCAGCACGACCCCAGTGTCCAGCACCACGACAGTGTCCAGCACGACCCCAGTGTCCAGCACCACGCCGGTGTCCAGCACGACCCCAGTGTCCAGCACAAGCCCAGTGTCCAGCACGACCCCAGTGTCCAGCACGACCCCAGTGTCCAGAACCAGCCCAGTGTCCAGCACCACACCGGTGTCCAGCACCACACCAGTGTCCAGCACGACCCCAGTGTCCAGCACCACGCCAGTGTTCAGCACGACCCCAGTGTCCAGCACGACCCCAGTGTCCAGCACCACGCCAGTGTCCAGCACGACCCCAGTGTCCAGCACCACGCCAGTGTCCAGCACCAGCCCAGTGTCCAGCACGACCCCAGTGTCCACTACGACCCCAGTGTCCAGCACGACCCCAGTGTCCACTACGACCCCAGTGTCCAGCACGACCCCAGTGTCCAGCACCACGACAGTGTCCAGCACGACCCCAGTGTCCAGCACGACCCCAGTGTCCAGCACCACCCCAGTGTCCAGAACCAGCCCAGTGTCCAGCACCACACCAGTGTCCAGCACCACACCAGTGTCCAGCACGACCCCAGTGTCCAGCACCACGCCAGTGTCCAGCACGACCCCAGTGTCCAGCACCACGCCAGTGTCCAGCACCACGCCAGTGTCCAGCACGACCCCAGTGTCCAGCACCACGACAGTGTCCAGCACGACCCCATTGTCCAGCACCACTCCAGTGTCCAGCACGACCCCAGTGTCCAGCACCACACCAGTGTCCAGCACCAGCCCAGTGTCCAGCACGACCCCAGTGTCCACTGCGACCCCAGTGTCCAGCACGACCCCAGTGTCCAGCACGACCCCAGTGTCCAGCACCACGCCAGTGTCCAGCACCACGCCAGTGTCCAGCACGACCCCAGCGTCCAGCACCAGCCCAGTGTCCAGCACGACCCCATTGTCCAGCACGACCCCAGTGTCCAGCACCACGCCAGTGTCCAGCACCACACCAGTGTCCAGCACGACCCCATTGTCCAGCACCACGCCAGAGTCCAGCACGACCCCAGTGTCCAGCACGACCCCAGTGTCCAGCACGACTCCAGTGTCCAGTACAACCCCAGTGTCCAGCACGACCCCAGTGTCCAGCACCACGACAGTGTCCAGCACGACCCCAGTGTCCAGCACCACGCCGGTGTCCAGCACGACCCCAGTGTCCAGCACAAGCCCAGTGTCCAGCACGACCCCAGTGTCCAGCACGACCCCAGTGTCCAGAACCAGCCCAGTGTCCAGCACCACACCGGTTTCCAGCACCACACCAGTGTCCAGCACGACCCCAGTGTCCAGCACCACGCCAGTGTTCAGCACGACCCCAGTGTCCAGCACGACCCCAGTGTCCAGCACCACGCCAGTGTCCAGCACGACCCCAGTGTCCAGCACCACCCCAGTGTCCACTACGACCCCAGTGTCCAGCACGACCCCAGTGTCCAGCACCAGCCCAGTGTCCAGCACCACGCCAGTGTCCAGCACAACCCCAGTGTCCAGCACCAGCCCAGTGTCCAGCACCACGCCAGTGTCCAGCATCACTCCAGTGTCCAGCACCACGCCAGTGTCCAGCACGACCCCAGTGTCCAGCACAACGCCAGTGTCCAGCACCACTCCAATGTCCAGCACGACCCCAGTGTCCAGCACCACGCCAGTGTCCAGCACCAGCCCAGTGTCCAGCACGACCCCATTGTCCAGCACCACGCCAGAGTCCAGCACGACCCCAGTGTCCAGCACGACCCCAGTGTCCAGCACCACGACAGTGTCCAGTACAACCCCAGTGTCCAGCACGACCCCAGTGTCCAGCACCACGACAGTGTCCAGCACAACCCCAGTGTCCAGCACGACCCCAGTGTCCAGCACCAGCCCAGTGTCCAGCACGACCCCAGTGTCCAGCACCACGCCAGTGTCCAGCACCACGCCAGTGTCCAGCACGACCCCAGTGTCCAGCACCAGTCCAGTGTCCAGCACGACCCCAGTGTCCAGCACCACGCCAGTGTCCAGCACCAGCCCAGTGTCCAGCACGATCCCAGTGTCCAGCACGACCCCAGTGTCCAGCACCACGCCAGTGTCCAGCACCACGCCATTGTCCAGCACAACCCCAGTGTCCAGCACCACACCAGTGTCCAGCACGACCCCAGTGTCCAGCACCACGCCAGTGTCCAGCACGACCCCAGTGTCCAGCACCAGCCCAGTGTCCAGCACGACCCCAGTGTCCAGCACCAGCCCAGTGTCCACTACGACCCCAGTGTCCAGCACGACCCCAGTGTCCAGCACGACCCCAGTGTCCAGAACCAGGCCAGTGTCCAGCACCACACCAGTGTCCAGCACCACACCAGTGTCCAGCACGACCCCAGTGTCCAGCACCACGCCAGTGTCCACTACGACCCCAGTGTCCAGCACCAGCCCAGTGTCCAGCACCAGCCCAGTGTCCAGCACGACCCCAGTGTCCAGCACGACCCCAGTGTCCAGCACCACGCCAGTGTCCAGCACCACACCAGTGTCCAGCACCACGCCAGTGTCCACTACGACCCCAGTGTCCAGCACGACCCCAGTGTCCAGCAACACGCCAGTGTCCACTACGACCCCAGTGTCCAGCACGACCCCAGTGTCCAGCACGACCCCAGTGTCCGCTACGACCCCAGTGTCCAGCACGACCCCAGTGTCCAGCACCAGCCCAGTGTCCACTACGACCCCAGTGTCCAGCACGACCCCAGTGTCCAGCACCACGCCAGTGTCCAGCACCACACCAGTGTCCACTACGACCCCAGTGTCCAGCACGACCCCAGTGTCCAGTACGACCCCAGTGTCCAGCACGACCCCAGTGTCCAGCACCACGCCAGTGTCCAACACGACCCCAGTGTCCAGCACCAGCCCAATGTCCAGCACGACTCCAGTGTCCAGCACCAGCCCAGTGTCCAGCACGACCCCAGTGTCCAGCACCACCCCAGTGTCCACTACGACCCCAGTGTCCAGCACCACGCCAGTGTCCAGCACCACGCCAGTGTCCAGCACGACCCCAGCGTCCAGCACCACACCAGTGTCCAGCACGACCCCAGTGTCCAGCACCAGCCCAGTGTCCAGCACCACACCAGTGTCCAGCACGACCCCAGTGTCCAGCACCACCCCAGTGTCCAGCACCACGACAGTGTCCAGTACAACCCCAGTGTCCAGCACGACCCCAGTGTCCAGCACGACCCCAGTGTCCAGAACCAGCCCAGTGTCCAGCACGACCCCAGTGTCCAGCACCACGCCAGTGTCCAGCACGACCCCAGTGTCCAGCACGACCCCAGTGTCCATCACCAGCCCAGTGTCCAGCACCAGCCCAGTGTCCAGCACGACTCCAGTGTCCAGCACGACCCCAGTGTCCACTACGACCCCAGTGTCCAGCACGACCCCAGTGTCCAGCACCACGCCAGTGTCCAGCACCAGCCCAGTGTCCAGCACGACTCCAGTGTCCAGCACCACACCAGTGTCCAGCACGACCCCAGTGTCCAGCACCACGACAGTGTCCAGCACCACACCAGTGTCCAGCACGACCCCAGTGTCCAGCACGACCCCAGTGTCCAGCACCACGCCAGTGTCCAGTACGACCCCAGTGTCCAGCACCACACCAGTGTCCAGCACGACCCCCGTGTCCAGCACCACGCCAGTGTCCAGCACGACCCCAGTGTCCATCACCAGCCCAGCGTCCAGCACCACGCCAGTGTCCAGCACGACCCCAGTGTCCAGCACGATCCCAGTGTCCAGCACCACGCCAGTGTCCAGCACCAGCCCAGTGTCCAGCACGACCCCAGTGTCCAGCACGACCCCAGTGTCCAGCACCTCGCCCATGTCCAGCACCACGCCAGTGTCCAGCACGACCCCAGTGTCCAGCACCACACCAGTGTCCAGCACGACCCCAGTGTCCAGCACCAGCCCAGTGTCCAGCACCAACCCAGTGTCCAGCACGACCCCAGTGTCCAGCACAACGCCAGTGTCCAGCACCACACCAGTGTCCAGCACCACACCAGTGTCCAGCACAACTCCAGTGTCCAGCACGACCCCAGTGTCCAGCACGACCCCAGTGTCCAGCACCACGCCAGTGTCCAGCATGACCCCAGTGTCCAGCACGACCCCAGTGTCCAGCACCAGCCCAGTGTCCAGCACGACCCCAGTGTCCAGCACCAGCCCAGTGTCCAGCACGACCCCAGTGTCCACTACGACCCCAGTGTCCAGCACGACCCCAGTGTCCAGCACCACGCCAGTGTCCAGCACCACGCCAGTGTCCAGCACCAGCCCAGTGTCCAGCACGACTCCAGTGTCCAGCACCACACCAGTGTCCAGCACGACCCCAGTGTCCAGCACGACCCCAGTGTCCAGCACCACGCCAGTGTCCAGCACCACACCAGTGTCCAGCACGAGCCCAGTGTCCAGCACCACACCAGTGTCCAGCACCAGCCCAGTGTCCAGCACGACTACAGTGTCCAGCACCACACCAGTGTCCAGCACGACCCCATTGTCCAGCACGACGCCAGTGTCCAGCACCACGCCGGTGTCCAGCACCAGCCCAGTGTCCACTACGACCCCAGTGTCCAGCATGACCCCAGTGTCCAGCACGACCCCAGTGTCCAGCACCACGACAGTGTCCAGTACAACCCCAGTGTCCAGCACCAGTCCATTGTCCAGCACGACCCCAGTGTCCAGCACCAGCCCAGTGTCCAGCACCACGCCAGTGTCCAGCACCAGCCCAGTGTCCAGCACGACCCCAGTGTCCAGCACGACCCCAGTGTCCAGCACGACCCCAGTGTCCAGAACCAGGCCAGTGTCCAGCACCACACCAGTGTCCAGCACCACACCAGTGTCCAGCACGACCCCAGTGTCCAGCACCACGCCAGTGTCCACTACGACCCCAGTGTCCAGCACGACCCCAGTGTCCAGCACCAGCCCAGTGTCCAGCACGACCCCAGTGTCCAGCACGACCCCAGTGTCCAGCACCACGCCAGTGTCCAGCACCACACCAGTGTCCAGCACCACGCCAGTGTCCACTACGACCCCAGTGTCCAGCACGACCCCAGTGTCCAGCAACACGCCAGTGTCCACTACGACCCCAGTGTCCAGCACGACCCCAGTGTCCAGCACGACCCCAGTGTCCGCTACGACCCCAGTGTCCAGCACGACCCCAGTGTCCAGCACCAGCCCAGTGTCCACTACGACCCCAGTGTCCAGCACGACCCCAGTGTCCAGCACCACGCCAGTGTCCAGCACCACACCAGTGTCCACTACGACCCCAGTGTCCAGCACGACCCCAGTGTCCAGTACGACCCCAGTGTCCAGCACGACCCCAGTGTCCAGCACCACGCCAGTGTCCAACACGACCCCAGTGTCCAGCACCAGCCCAATGTCCAGCACGACTCCAGTGTCCAGCACCAGCCCAGTGTCCAGCACGACCCCAGTGTCCAGCACCACCCCAGTGTCCACTACGACCCCAGTGTCCAGCACCACGCCAGTGTCCAGCACCACGCCAGTGTCCAGCACGACCCCAGCGTCCAGCACCACACCAGTGTCCAGCACGACCCCAGTGTCCAGCACCAGCCCAGTGTCCAGCACCACACCAGTGTCCAGCACGACCCCAGTGTCCAGCACCACCCCAGTGTCCAGCACCACGACAGTGTCCAGTACAACCCCAGTGTCCAGCACGACCCCAGTGTCCAGCACGACCCCAGTGTCCAGAACCAGCCCAGTGTCCAGCACGACCCCAGTGTCCAGCACCACGCCAGTGTCCAGCACGACCCCAGTGTCCAGCACGACCCCAGTGTCCATCACCAGCCCAGTGTCCAGCACCAGCCCAGTGTCCAGCACGACTCCAGTGTCCAGCACGACCCCAGTGTCCACTACGACCCCAGTGTCCAGCACGACCCCAGTGTCCAGCACCACGCCAGTGTCCAGCACCAGCCCAGTGTCCAGCACGACTCCAGTGTCCAGCACCACACCAGTGTCCAGCACGACCCCAGTGTCCAGCACCACGACAGTGTCCAGCACCACACCAGTGTCCAGCACGACCCCAGTGTCCAGCACGACCCCAGTGTCCAGCACCACGCCAGTGTCCAGTACGACCCCAGTGTCCAGCACCACACCAGTGTCCAGCACGACCCCCGTGTCCAGCACCACGCCAGTGTCCAGCACGACCCCAGTGTCCATCACCAGCCCAGCGTCCAGCACCACGCCAGTGTCCAGCACGACCCCAGTGTCCAGCACGATCCCAGTGTCCAGCACCACGCCAGTGTCCAGCACCAGCCCAGTGTCCAGCACGACCCCAGTGTCCAGCACGACCCCAGTGTCCAGCACCTCGCCCATGTCCAGCACCACGCCAGTGTCCAGCACGACCCCAGTGTCCAGCACCACACCAGTGTCCAGCACGACCCCAGTGTCCAGCACCAGCCCAGTGTCCAGCACCAACCCAGTGTCCAGCACGACCCCAGTGTCCAGCACAACGCCAGTGTCCAGCACCACACCAGTGTCCAGCACCACACCAGTGTCCAGCACAACTCCAGTGTCCAGCACGACCCCAGTGTCCAGCACGACCCCAGTGTCCAGCACCACGCCAGTGTCCAGCATGACCCCAGTGTCCAGCACGACCCCAGTGTCCAGCACCAGCCCAGTGTCCAGCACGACCCCAGTGTCCAGCACCAGCCCAGTGTCCAGCACGACCCCAGTGTCCACTACGACCCCAGTGTCCAGCACGACCCCAGTGTCCAGCACCACGCCAGTGTCCAGCACCACGCCAGTGTCCAGCACCAGCCCAGTGTCCAGCACGACTCCAGTGTCCAGCACCACACCAGTGTCCAGCACGACCCCAGTGTCCAGCACGACCCCAGTGTCCAGCACCACGCCAGTGTCCAGCACCACACCAGTGTCCAGCACGAGCCCAGTGTCCAGCACCACACCAGTGTCCAGCACCAGCCCAGTGTCCAGCACGACTACAGTGTCCAGCACCACACCAGTGTCCAGCACGACCCCATTGTCCAGCACGACGCCAGTGTCCAGCACCACGCCGGTGTCCAGCACCAGCCCAGTGTCCACTACGACCCCAGTGTCCAGCATGACCCCAGTGTCCAGCACGACCCCAGTGTCCAGCACCACGACAGTGTCCAGTACAACCCCAGTGTCCAGCACCAGTCCATTGTCCAGCACGACCCCAGTGTCCAGCACCAGCCCAGTGTCCAGCACCAGCCCAGTGTCCAGCACGACCCCAGTGTCCAGCACCAGCCCAGTGTCCAGCACCAGCCCAGTGTCCAGCACGACCCCAGTGTCCAGCACCAGCCCAGTGTCCAGCACCACGCCAGTGTCCAGCACGACCCCAGTGTCCAGCACGACCCCAGTGTCCAGCACCACGCCAGTGTCCAGCACCACGCCAGTGTCCAGCACGACCCCAGTGTCCAGCACCAGCCCAGTGTCCAGCACGACTCCAGTGTCCAGCACCAGCCCAGTGTCCACTACGACCCCAGTGTCCAGCACGACCCCAGTGTCCAATACGACCCCAGTGTCCACTACGACCCCAGTGTCCAGCACGACCCCAGTGTCCAGTACGACCCCAGTGTCCAGCACCACGCCAGTGTCCAGCACCACGCCAGTGTCCAGCACGACCCCAGTGTCCAGCACGACCCCAGTGTCCAGCACCAGCCCAGTGTCCAGCACCACGCCAGTGTCCACTACGACCCCAGTGTCCAGCACGACCCCAGTGTCCAGCACGACCCCAGTGTCCAGCACCACGCCAGTGTCCAGCACGACCCCAGTGTCCAGCACCACGCCAGTGTCCAGCACCAGCCCAGTGTCCAGCACGACCCCAGTGTCCAGCACGACCCCAGTGTCCACTACGACCCCAGTGTCCAGCACGACCCCAGTGTCCAGCACGACCCCAGTGTCCAGCACCACGCCAGTGTCCAGCACCAGCCCAGTGTTCAGCACGACCCCAGTGTCCAGCACGACCCCAGTGTCCAGCACCACCCCAGTGTCCAGCACCACGCCAGTGTCCAGCACGACCCCAGAGTCCAGCACGACCCCAGTGTCCAGCACGACCCCAGTGTCCAGCACCAGCCCTGTGTCCAGCACCACGCCCGTGTCCACTACGACCCCAGTGTCCAGCACGACCCCAGTGTCCAGCACCACGCCAGTGTCCAGCACCACACCAGTGTCCAGCACGACCCCAGTGTCCAGCACGACCCCAGTGTCCAGCACCACGCCAGTGTCCAGCACGACCCCAGTGTCCAGCACCAGCCCAGTGTCCAGCACGACTCCAGTGTCCAGCACGACCCCAGTGTCCACTACGACCCCAGTGTCCAGCACGACCCCAGTGTCCAGCACCACGCCAGTGTCCAGCACCAGCCCAGTGTCCAGCACGACTCCAGTGTCCAGCACCACACCAGTGTCCAGCACGACCCCAGTGTCCAGCACGACCCCAGTGTCCAGCACCACACCAGTGTCCAGCACGACCCCCGTGTCCAGCACCACGCCAGTGTCCAGCACGACCCCAGTGTCCAGCACCAGCCCAGTGTCCAGCACCACGCCAGTGTCCAGCATCACTCCAGTGTCCAGCACGACCCCAGTGTCCAGCACCACCCCAGTGTCCAGCACCACGCCAGTGTCCATCACCAGCCCAGCGTCCAGCACCACGCCAGTGTCCAGCACGACCCCAGTGTCCAGCACCAGCCCAGTGTCCAGCACCACGCCAGTGTCCAGCACCACGCCAGTGTCCAGCACGACCCCAGTGTCCACTACGACCCCAGTGTCCAGCACGACCCCAGTGTCCAGCACCACGCCAGTGTCCAGCACCACGCCAGTGTCCAGCACGACTCCAGTGTCCAGCACCACACCAGTGTCCAGCACGACCCCAGTGTCCAGCACGACCCCAGTGTCCAGCACCACGCCAGTGTCCAGCACGACCCCAGTGTCCAGCACGACCCCAGTGTCCAGCACCAGCCCAGTGTCCAGCACGACTCCAGTGTCCAGCACCACACCAGTGTCCAGCACGACCCCATTGTCCAGCACGACCCCAGTGTCCAGCACGACCCCAGTGTCCAGCACCACCCCAGTGTCCAGCACCACGCCAGTGTCCAGCACGACCCCAGTATCCAGCACCACGCCAGTGTCCAGCACCAGCCCAGTGTCCAGCACGACCCCAGTGTCCACTACGACCCCAGTGTCCAGCACGACCCCAGTGTCCACTACGACCCCAGTGTCTAGCACGACCCCAGTGTCCAGCACCACGACAGTGTCCAGTACAACCCCAGTGTCCAGCACCACGCCGGTGTCCAGCACGACCCCAGTGTCCAGCACCAGCCCAGTGTCCAGCACGACCCCAGTGTCCAGCACCAGCCCAGTGTCCAGCACGACCCCAGTGTCCAGCACCAGTCCATTGTCCAGCACGACCCCAGTGTCCAGCACCACGCCAGTGTCCAGCACCAGCCCAGTGTCCAGCACCACGCCAGTGTCCAGCACGACCCCAGTGTCCAGCACCAGCCCACTGTCCAGCACGACCCCAGTGTCCAGCACGACCCCAGTGTCCAGTACGACCCCAGTGTCCACTACGACCCCAGTGTCCAGCACGACCCCAGTGTCCAGTACGACCCCAGTGTCCAGCACCACGCCAGTGTCCAGCACCACGCCAGTGTCCAGCACGACCCCAGGGTCCAGCACGACCCCAGTGTCCAGCACCAGCCCAGTGTCCAGCACCACGCCAGTGTCCACTACGACCCCAGTGTCCAGCACGACCCCAGTGTCCAGCACGACCCCAGTGTCCAGCACCACGCCAGTGTCCAGCACGACCCCAGTGTCCAGCACCAGCCCAGTGTCCAGCACGACCCCAGTGTCCACTACGACCCCAGTGTCCAGCACGACCCCAGTGTCCAGCACCACGCCAGTGTCCAGCACCACGCCAGTGTCCAGCACCAGCCCAGTGTCCAGCACGGCTCCAGTGTCCAGCACCACACCAGTGTCCAGCACGACCCCAGTGTCCAGCACGACCCCAGTGTCCAGCACCACGCCAGTGTCCAGCACCACACCAGTGTCCAGCACGACCCCAGTGTCCAGCACCACGCCAGTGTCCAGCACGACCCCAGTGTCCAGCACGACCCCAGTGTCCAGCACCAGCCCAGTGTCCAGCACGACTCCAGTGTCCAGCACCACACCAGTGTCCAGCACCACACCAGTGTCCAGCACCACCCCAGTGTCCAGCACCACGCCAGTGTCCAGCACGACCCCAGTGTCCACTACGACCCCAGTGTCCAGCACGACCCCAGTGTCCAGCACCACGACAGTGTCCAGTACAACCCCAGTGTCCAGCACCACGCCGGTGTCCAGCACGACCCCAGTGTCCAGCACCAGCCCAGTGTCCAGCACGACCCCAGTGTCCAGCACCAGTCCATTGTCCAGCACGACCCCAGTGTCCAGCACCACGCCAGTGTCCAGCACCAGCCCAGTGTCCAGCACGACCCCAGTGTCCAGCACCAGCCCAGTGTCCAGCACCACGCCAGTGTCCAGCACGACCCCAGTGTCCAGCACGACCCCAGTGTCCAGCACCACGCCAGTGTCCAGCACCACGCCAGTGTCCAGCACGACCCCAGTGTCCAGCACCAGCCCAGTGTCCAGCACCACGCCAGTGTCCAGCACCACACCAGTGTCCAGCACGACCCCAGTGTCCAGCACCACGCCAGTGTCCAGCACGACCCCAGTGTCCAGCACCAGCCCAGTGTCCAGCACGACCCCAGTGTCCAGCACGACCCCAGTGTCCAGTACGACCCCAGTGTCCACTACGACCCCAGTGTCCAGCACGACCCCAGTGTCCAGTACGACCCCGGTGTCCAGCACCAGCCCAGTGTCCAGCACGACCCCAGTGTCCAGCACGACCCCAGTGTCCAGCACCACGCCAGTGTCCATCACGACCCCAGTATCCAGCACCACGCCAGTGTCCAGCACCACTCCAGTGTCCAGCACGACCCCAGTGTCCAGCACCACGCCAGTGTCCAGCACCACGCCAGTGTCCAGCACCACGCCAGTGTCCAGCACGACCCCAGTGTCCAGCACCAGCCCAGTGTCCAGCACCACACCAGTGTCCAGCACGACCCCAGTGTCCAGCACCACGCCAGTGTCCAGCACGACCCCAGTGTCCAGCACGACCCCAGTGTCCAGCACCAGCCCAGTGTCCAGCACGACTCCAGTGTCCAGCACCACACCAGTGTCCAGCACGACCCCATTGTCCAGCACGACCCCAGTGTCCAGCACGACCCCAGTGTCCAGCACCACCCCAGTGTCCAGCACCACGCCAGTGTCCAGCACGACCCCAGTGTCCACTACGACCCCAGTGTCCATCACGACCCCAGTGTCCAGCACCACGACAGTGTCCAGTACAACCCCAGTGTCCAGCACCACGCCGGTGTCCAGCACGACCCCAGTGTCCAGCACCAGCCCAGTGTCCAGCACGACCCCAGTGTCCAGCACCAGCCCAGTGTCCAGCACGACCCCAGTGTCCAGCACCAGCCCAGTGTCCAGCACCACGCCAGTGTCCAGCACGACCCCAGTGTCCAGCACGACCCCAGTGTCCAGCACCACGCCAGTGTCCAGCACCACGCCAGTGTCCAGCACGACCCCAGTGTCCAGCACCAGCCCAGTGTCCAGCACCAGCCCAGTGTCCACTACGACCCCAGTGTCCAGCACGACCCCAGTGTCCAGTACGACCCCGGTGTCCACTACGACCCCAGTGTCCAGCACGACCCCAGTGTCCAGCACGACCCCAGTGTCCAGCACCACGCCAGTGTCCATCACGACCCCAGTGTCCAGCACCACGCCAGTGTCCAGCACCACGCCAGTGTCCAGCACCACTCCAGTGTCCAGCACGACCCCAGTGTCCAGCACCACGCCAGTGTCCAGCACCACGCCAGTGTCCAGTACGACCCCAGTGTCCAGCACCACACCAGTGTCCAGCACGACCCCATTGTCCAGCACCACGCCAGAGTCCAGCACGACCCCAGTGTCCAGCACGACCCCAGTTTCCAGTACGACCCCAGTGTCCACTATGACCCCAGTGTCCAGCACGACCCCAGTGTCCAGTACGACCCCAGTGTCCAGCACCACGCCAGTGTCCAGCACCACACCAGTGTCCAGCACGACCCCAGTGTCCAGCACGACCCCAGTGTCCAGCACCACACCAGTGTCCAGCACGACCCCAGTGTCCAGCACCACGCCAGTGTCCAGCACCACGCCAGTGTCCAGCACGACCCCAGTGTCCAGCACCAGCCCAGTGTCCAGCACGACCCCAGTGTCCAGCACCAGCCCAGTGTCCACTACGACCCCAGTGTCCAGCACGACCCCAGCGTCCAGTACGACCCCAGTGTCCACTACGACCCCAGTGTCCAGCACGACCCCAGTGTCCAGTACGACCCCAGTGTCCAGCACCACGCCAGTGTCCAGCACCACGCCAGTGTCCAGCACGACCCCAGTGTCCAGCACCACACCAGTGTCCAGCACCACGCCAGTGTCCACTACGACCCCAGTGTCCAGCACGACCCCAGTGTCCAGCACCACGCCAGTGTCCAGCACCAGCCCAGTGTCCAGCACGACCCCAGTGTCCAGCACGACCCCAGTGTCCACTACGACCCCAGTGTCCAGCACGACCCCAGTGTCCACTACGACCCCAGTGTCCAGCACCAGCCCAGTGTTCAGCACGACCCCAGTGTCCAGCACGACCCCAGTGTCCAGCACCAGCCCTGTGTCCAGCACCACGCCCGTGTCCACTACGACCCCAGTGTCCAGCACGACCCCAGTGTCCAGCACCACGCCAGTGTCCAGCACCACACCAGTGTCCAGCACGACCCCAGAGTCCAGCACGACCCCAGTGTCCAGCACCACGCCAGTGTCCAGCACGACCCCAGTGTCCAGCACCAGCCCAGTGTCCAGCACGACCCCAGTGTCCAGCACGACCCCAGTGTCCAGCACCAGCCCAGTGTCCAGCACGACTCCAGTGTCCAGCACCACCCCAGTGTCCAGCACGACCCCAGTGTCCAGCACGACCCCAGTGTCCAGCACCACGCCAGTGTCCAGCACCAGCCCAGTGTCCAGCACGACCCCAGTGTCCACTACGACCCCAGTGTCCAGCACGACCCCAGTGTCCAGCTCGACCCCAGTGTCCAGCACCAGCCCAGTGTTCAGCACGACCCCAGTGTCCAGCACGACCCCAGTGTCCAGCACCACCCCAGTGTCCAGCACGACCCCAGAGTCCAGCACGACCCCAGTGTCCAGCACCACCCCAGTGTCCAGCACCACACCAGTGTCCAGCACGACCCCAGTGTCCAGCACGACCCCAGTGTCCAGCACCACGCCAGTGTCCAGCACGACCCCAGTGTCTAGCACCACACCAGTGTCCAGCACGACCCCAGTGTCCAGCACCACGCCAGTGTCCAGCACGACTCCAGTGTCCAGCACCACACCAGTGTCCAGCACCACCCCAGTGTCCAGCACGACCCCAGTGTCCAGCACCACGCCAGTGTCCAGCACGACCCCAGTGTCCAGCACCACGCCAGTGTCCAGCACCACGCCAGTGTCCAGCACGACCCCAGTGTCCAGCACGAACCCAGTGTCCAGCACCAGCCCAGTGTCCAGCACGACCCCAGTGTCCACTACGACCCCAGTGTCCAGCACGACCCCAGTGTCCAGTACGACCCCATTGTCCAGCACGACCCCAGTGTCCAGCACCACGCCAGTGTCCAGCACCCCTCCAGTGTCCAGCACGACCCCAGTGTCCAGCACCAGCCCAGTGTCCAGCACGACCCCAGTGTCCAGCACGACCCCAGTGTCCACTACGACCCCAGTGTCCAGCACGACCCCAGTGTCCAGTACGACCCCATTGTCCAGCACGACCCCAGTGTCCAGCACCACGCCAGTGTCCAGCACGACCCCAGTGTCCAGCACCACGCCAGTGTCCAGCACCACGCCAGTGTCCAGCACCAGCCCAGTGTCCAGCACGACTCCAGTGTCCAGCACCACACCAGTGTCCAGCACGACCCCAGTGTCCAGCACAACCCCAGTGTCCAGCACGACTCCAGTGTCCAGCACAACGCCAGTGTCCAGCACCAGCCCAGTGTCCAGCACGACCCCAGTATCCAGCACCACCCCAGTGTCCAGCACGACCCCAGTGTCCAGCACCACGCCAGTGTCCAGCACGACCCCAGTGTCCAGCACGACTCCAGTGTCCAGCACCAGCCCAGTGTCCAGCACGACCCCAGTGTCCAGCACGACCCCAGTGTCCAGCACCACGCCAGTGTCCAGCACGACCCCAGTGTCCAGCACCACGCCAGTGTCCAGCACCAGCCCAGTGTCCAGCACGGCCCCAGTGTCCACTACGACCCCAGTGTCCAGCACGACCCCAGTGTCCAGCACGACCCCAGTGTCCAGCACCACGCCAGTGTCCAGCACGACCCCAGTGTCCAGCACCACACCAGTGTCCAGCACAACCCCATTGTCCAGCACCACGCCAGAGTCCAGCACGACCCCAGTGTCCAGCACCACGACAGTGTCCAGTACAACCCCAGTGTCCAGCACGACACCAGTGTCCAGTACGACCCCAGTGTCCAGCACGACCCCAGTGTCCAGTACGACCCCAGTGTCCACTACGACCCCAGTGTCCAGCACGACCCCAGTGTCCAGTACGACCCCAGTGTCCAGCACGACCCCAGTGTCCAGCACCACGCCAGTGTCCACTACGACCCCAGTGTCCAGCACCACCCCAGTGTCCAGCACCACGCCAGTGTCCAGCACCACACCAGTGTCCAGCACGACTCCAGTGTCCAGCACGACCCCAGTGTCCAGCACCACACCAGTGTCCAGCACGACCCCAGTGTCCAGCACGACCCCGGTGTCCAACACGACCCCAGTGTCCAGCACCAGCCCAGTGTCCAGCACGACTCCAGTGTCCAGCACCACACCAGTGTCGAGCACGACCCCAGTGTCCAGCACGACCCCAGTGTCCAGCACCACGCCAGTGTCCAGCAGGACCCCAGTGTCCAGCACCACGCCAGTGTCCAGCACCAGCCCAGTGTCCAGCACCACGCCAGTGTCCAGCACGACCCCAGTGTCCACTACGACCCCAGTGTCCAGCACGACCCCAGTGTCCAGCACGACCCCAGTGTCCAGCACCACGCCAGTGTCCAGCACCACACCAGTGTCCAGCACCACCCCAGAGTCCAGCACGACCCCAGTGTCCAGCACCACGCCAGTGTCCAGCACCACACCAGTGTCCAGCACGACCCCAGTGTCCAGCACGACCCCAGTGTCCAGCACCAGCCCAGTGTCCAGCACGACCCCAGTGTCCAGCACCAGCCCAGTGTCCAGCACGACTCCAGTGTCCAGCACGACCCCAGTGTCCAGCACGACCCCAGTGTCCAGCACCACGCCAGTGTCCAGCACCACACCAGTGTCCAGCACGACCCCAGTGTCCAGCACGACCCCAGTGTCCAGCACCACGCCAGTGTCCAGCACGACCCCAGTGTCCAGCACCAGCCCAGTGTCCAGCACGACCCCAGTGTCCAGCACCACGCCAGTGTCCAGCACGACCCCAGTGTCCAGCACCACGCCAGTGTCCAGCACCACGCCAGTGTCCAGCACGACCCCAGTGTCCAGCACCAGCCCAGTGTCCAGCACGACCCCAGTGTCCAGCACCAGCCCAGTGTCCAGCACGACCCCAGTGTCCAGCACCAGCCCAGTGTCCAGCACGACCCCAGTGTCCACTACGACCCCAGTGTCCAGCACGATCCCAGTGTCCAGTACGACCCCATTGTCCAGCACGACCCCAGTGTCCAGCACGACCCCATTGTCCAGCACGACCCCAGTGTCCAGCACCACGCCAGTGTCCAGCACCACTCCAGTGTCCAGCACGACCCCAGTGTCCAGCACCACGCCAGTGTCCAGCACGACCCCAGTGTCCAGCACCACGACAGTGTCCAGCACCAGCCCAGTGTCCAGCACGACTCCAGTGTCCAGCACCAGCCCAGTGTCCAGCACGACCCCAGTGTCCAGCACGACCCCAGTGTCCAGCACCACCCCAGTGTCCAGCACGACCCCAGTGTCCAGCACCACGCCAGTGTCCATCACGACCCCAGTGTCCAGCACCACGCCAGCGTCCAGCACCAGCCCAGTGTCCAGCACGGCCCCAGTGTCCACTACGACCCCAGTGTTCAGCACGACCCCAGTGTCCAGCACCACGCCAGTGTCCATCACGACCCCAGTGTCCAGCACCACGCCAGTGTCCAGCACCACTCCAGTGTCCAGCACGACCCCAGTGTCCAGCACGACCCCAGTGTCCAGCACCACGCCAGTGTCCAGCACCACACCAGTGTCCAGCACGACCCCAGTGTCCAGCACGACCCCAGTGTCCAGCACCACGCCAGTGTCCAGCACGACCCCAGTGTCCAGCACCAGCCCAGTGTCCAGCACGACTCCAGTGTCCAGCACCACACCAGTGTCCAGCACGGACCCAGTGTCCAGCACGACCCCAGTGTCCAGCACCACGCCAGTGTCCAGCACCAGCCCAGTGTCCAGCACGACCCCAGTGTCCAGCACGACCCCAGTGTCCAGCACGACCCCAGTGTCCAGCACCACCCCAGTGTCCAGCACCACGCCAGTGTCCAGCACGACCCCAGAGTCCAGCACGACCCCAGTGTCCAGCACCACGCCAGTGTCCAGCACCACACCAGTGTCCAGCACGACCCCAGTGTCCAGCACGACCCCAGTGTCCAGCACCACGCCAGTGTCCAGCACGACCCCAGTGTCCAGCACCAGCCCAGTGTCCAGCACGACCCCAGTGTCCAGCACCACGCCAGTGTCCAGCACGACCCCAGTGTCCAGCACCAGCCCAGTGTCCAGCACGACCCCAGTGTCCAGCACCACGCCAGTGTCCAGCACCAGCCCAGTGTCCAGCACGGCCCCAGTGTCCACTACGACCCCAGTGTCCAGCACGACCCCAGTGTCCAGCACGACCCCAGTGTCCAGCACCACGCCAGTGTCCAGCACCACCCCAGTGTCCAGCACGACCCCAGTGTCCAGCACCACGCCAGTGTCCAGCACCAGCCCAGTGTCCAGCACGACCCCAGTATCCAGCACCACGCCAGTGTCCAGCACCACTCCAGTGTCCAGCACGACCCCAGTGTCCAGCACCACGCCAGTGTCCAGCACCACGCCAGTGTCCAGCACGACCCCAGTGTCCAGCACCACACCAGTGTCCAGCACGACCCCATTGTCCAGCACCACGCCAGAGTCCAGCACGACCCCAGTGTCCAGCACGACCCCAGTGTCCAGCACGACCCCAGTGTCCAGCACCACGCCAGTGTCCAGCACCACGACAGTGTCCAGTACAACCCCAGTGTCCAGCACGACCCCAGTGTCCAGCACCACGACAGTGTCCAGCACGACCCCAGTGTCCAGCACCAGCTCAGTGTCCAGCACGACCCCAGTGTCCAGCACGACCCCATTGTCCAGCACGACCCCAGTGTCCAGCACCACGCCAGTGTCCAGCACCACGCCAGTGTCCAGCACGACCCCAGTGTCCAGCACGACCCCAGTGTCCAGCACCACGCCAGTGTCCAGCACGACTCCAGTGTCCAGCACGACCCCAGTGTCCAGCACCACGCCAGTGTCCAGCAGCACGCCAGTGTCCAGCACGACCCCAGTGTCCAGCACCAGCCCCGTGTCCAGCACGACCCCAGTGTCCAGCACCAGCCCAGTGTCCAGCACGACCCCAGTGTCCAGCACCACGCCAGTGTCCAGCACGACCCCAGTGTCCAGCACCAGCCCCGTGTCCAGCACGACCCCAGTGTCCAGCACCAGCCCAGTGTCCAGCACGACCCCAGTGTCCAGCACCACGCCAGTGTCCAGCACGACCCCAGTGTCCAGCACGACCCCAGTGTCCAGCACCACGCCAGTGTCCAGCACGACCTCAGTGTCCAGCACGACCCCAATGTCCAGCACGACCCCAGTGTCCAGCACCACACCAGTGTCCAGCACCACGCCAGTGTCCAGCACCACTCCTGTGACCACATCCGCCACCACTCGCGGCAGCACCACCACCGCAGGTACCTCCCTCTCCCCCCTCCTTCCCCTCCCTCTCCCCCCTCCTTCCCCTCCCTCTCCCGTCTCCTTTTCCCTTCCCGTTCCTTCCCCACTCCCTTCCTTTTCCAGGGATTTGCCTCAACGGCGGCTCGTGGGTGGACGGGCAGTGCCGGTGCCCCCTCGGCTTCACCGGATCCCGGTGCCAGGACGTCATGATCACCATCCCGACCACGCCCGGTAGGAATTCCCGGGTTGTTTTTTTTGGGATGAGACCTCTAGGGGGGAACAGGAGGGGCAGGGGAGGGTCCTCCGGGTGACCGTATCCCAAAAAAAACCCTTCTCCTGCCGGTGCCGGAGTCCGGCGGGACGGGGAGGTTTGGGAAGAGGGGATGGTTCCCGAGGGTTCTGCTCACGGAGGGGGAGGCAGGGGTGGGATCCACCTGGGATTCCCACCCGGGAATTTCGGGAGATGGGGGTTGATCCCGGTCCAAGGCGCCAACAAGGGCGGGATCCACCTGGGATTCCCACCTGGGATTCCCAGTCGGGAATTTTGGGAGATGGGGGTTTATCCCAATCCAAACCACATCCAGGAGCAGGAGCCACCTGGGATTCCCACCTGGGATTCCCACCTGGGAATTTTGGGAGATGGGAGATGACCCCAATCCAAGCCACATCCAGGAACAGGATCCACCTGGAATTCCCACCTGGGATTCCCAGTCGGGAATTTCGGGAGATGGGGGTTGATCCCAATCCAAACCACATCCCAGAGCAGGATCCACCTGGGATTCCCACCTGGAAATTCTGGGAGATGGGGGTTGATCCTAATCCAAGCCACAGTCAGGAGCAGGATCCACCTGGAATTCCCACCTGGGACTCCCAGCTGGGAATTTTGGGAGATGGGAGATGACCCCAATCCAAGCCACAGCCAGGAGGAGGATCCACCTGGGAATTTTGGGAAATGGGGGTTGACCCCAATCCAAGTAACATCCAGGAGCGGGATCCACCTGGGACTCCCAGCTGGGAATTTCAGGAGATGGGGGTTCATCCCAATCCAAGCCACATCCAGGAGCAGGATCCACCCGGGATTCCCGGATGGGAATTTGGGGAGATGAAGCAATGACTCAACTCCAAGTCACATCCAGGAGCGGGATCCACCTGGGAATTTTGGGAAATGGGAGATGACCCCAATCCAAGTAACATCCAGGAGCAGGATCCACCTGGGATTCCCAGATGGGAATTCTGGGAGATGAAGCAATGACTCAGCTCCAAGCCACATCCAGGAGTGGGACCCACCTGGAATTCCCACCTGGGTTTCCCACCTGGGAATTTTGGGAGATGGAGGTTGACCCCAATCCAAGCCACATCCAGGAGCGGGACCCACCTGGGATTCCCACCTGGGATTTCTGGGAGACGGGGAACGTCCCGGCCCATCCCGGGATCACCCAGAGGAGCCGCGGGACCGTCCCAGCTCTCTCCCCTAACGCCCCTTTTCCAACGACCCCCAGACCCAAAAGGGGGGGGTTCAGAGGGGGGGGGGGGGGGGGGAGATTTTGGGGTCCCTCCTCTCCGTCTCCTCCACGTCCCGAATCCGCGTCCCCCTTCCCCACAGAGGCCAACGGGACGGTGCAGGTGGATCTTCGCGTCGTCAACCGCAACTTCACCGACGACCTCTACGACAGCAGCTCCCCCGGCTACAAGGAGCTCGTCCGGAACTTCACCGAGCAGGTAGAGGGGACAATCCCCCCCCGGGATGGGGCCAGAGGGGCTGGAGAGCAGCCAGGCGGGAAGGGAGCTGGGATTTGGGATGGGCGGGAAGCTGGAGGGGAGCCGGAGTGTGGCCGGAGGGACGAGAGGGCCGATGGATCCCGGGTTGGAGAAGGGGAGGGATTTTTAGGGTCCCTGGGAGGTCGCCCCTGGAGTGTGGTGTCCAGCTCTGGGTCCCTCGGATCGGGATGGATGTGGAGGGGCTGGAGTAGGGACAGGGAAGAGGAGAGAGGGCTGGGAAGGGACTGGAGAACAATTCCCGTGAGGAGAGGCTGAGGGAGATGGGATTTCCTTAAATACATCCCTGGGGTCACCCCAAACACCTCCATGGGGTCACCCCAAACACCTCCATGGGGTCACCCTAAACACGTCCCTGGGGTCACCCTAAACACGTCCCTGGGGTCACCCCAAATACATCCCTGAGGTCACCCCAAACACCTCCATGGGGTCACCCCAAACACCTCCATGGGGTCACCCTAAATGCGTCCCTGGGGTCACCCCAAACACAGCCCTGGGGTCACCCCAAATACATCCCTGGGGTCACCCCAAACATATCCCTGGGGACACCTTAAACAGGTCCTTGGGGTCACCCCAAACACCTCCATGGGGTCACCCCAAACACCTCCATGGGGTCACCCTAAACATGTCCCTGGGGTCAACCCAAACACAGCCCTGAGGTCACCCCAAACACCTCCATGGGGTCACCCCAAACACCTCCATGGGGTCACCCCAAACACCTCCATGGGGTCACCCTAAACATGTCCCTGGGGTCAACCCAAACACAGCCCTGAGGTCACCCCAAACACATCCATGGGGTCACCCCAAACACATCCCTGGGGTCACCCTAAAGGCGTCCCTGGGGTCACCCCAAACACAGCCCTGGGGTCACCCCAAACACCTCCATGGGGTCACCCTAAACACATCCCTGGGGTCACCCCAAACACACCCCACGGACACTCCCGCGGGGTCTCCTCCGGCTCCACCGGGATGGATTTTTTTGGGGGGGGGGGGGGGGGGTATCCCCTAAAAATAGGGACACCCCGGAAGGGAACAGGCCCCGAAATCCCACCCGGATCCCTCCTCTCTTCCAGATGCAGGAGGTCTACAAGACCATCGACGGCTACAGGGGCATCGAGGTGCAGCGGTTCAGGTGAGCGCGCGGGGTGGGGTCGATGGGGGCGGCGCGTTTTCGGGGGGAAAAAGTGAGGATTTGGAACCAGAACCGTGGTTTTTCCCCCTCCCCAAGCCCCGGCAGCGTGGTGGTCCATCACACCGTCATCGTGGCCCTGCCGGTGACCACCCAGAGCCAGGAGAAGCTCCACAACGTCACGGTCGACCTGCAGCAGAAGGTCGAGGCGGCGGTGACGCAGTTCAACTGCGAAGGTACCCGCGGGCTCGGGGGGACTCTGGGGGGGCTTTCCCACCTCATCACCCACCCCAAACCCTCCGGGACACCCTCGGGGGGGGTTTTGGGGCGTGTCCACCCCCCCTGAGACCCCCCAATTTAATCTCTGCTCCAGACGAGTTGTGCTTCAACTCCAACGTCTCGGTCACCGAAGTCCAGCTCGAATTCAACGAGACAGGTGAGTGGTGGGGGGATGTGTGTCCATCTGGGGGGGTCCCACCCCGGGTTTGGGGTCTCCAGTTGACCTCTGTCCCCTCTCCAGCCTATTGCCAGAGCGAAGTGCCCGAGGGGTACCAGGAATTCTTCTTCCCCAACCTGACGAGCTCCGGGTTGACCTGCATGTCCAACTGCACGCCGGACACCGCCGGCACCATCGACTGCAACCGTGGCACGTGCCGGGTCACCAGGAGCGGCCCCCAGTGCTTGTAAGGGCTCAGGGGAACCTTTCCTCCTCCTCCGAGGGCGTCCCACGGGGATCCGACCCTTCTGGTGGATCTCCGGGGCTGAAAACCCCTCGTGGTTGGAGGAGGGTCTTGGTTCACAAGGATCCAACCTTCTGGAGGATCTCCATGGTCATTCCCAGGGCTAAAACCCTCTGGGTTTTGGCAGGATCTTGTCCTCAAGGATCCAACCTCCTGGAGGATCTCCATGGTCATCTCCAGCACCCAATTCCCCAGGTTTTAGCAGGATCTTGGTCCTCATGGATCCAACCTTCTGGTGGATCTCCATGACCACCTCCAACACCAAAACCCCCCCAGGTTTTGGCAGGATCTTGTCCTCATGGATCCAACCTTTTGATGGATCTCCATGGTCACCTCCAGGGTTAAAAACCCCTGAGGTGGAGCAGGATCTTGGTCCTCATGGATCCAACCTTCTGGTGGATCTCCATGGTCACCTCCAGCACCCAAACCCCCCTGAGGTGGAGCAGGATCTTGGTCCTCATGGATCCAACCTTTTGATGGATCTCCATGGTCACCTCCAGGACTAAAACCCTCTGGGTTGGAACAGGGTCTTGTCCTCAAGGATCCAACCTCCTGGAGGATCTCCATGGTCATCTCCAGCACCCAATTCCCCAGGTTTAGCAGGATCTTGGTCCTCATGGATCCCAACCCTTCTGGTGGATCTCCATGACCACCTCCAACCACCAAACCCCCCCAGGTTTTGGCAGGATCTTGTCCTCATGGATCCAACCTTTTGGTGGATCTCCATGACCACCTCCAGCACCAAACCCCCTGAGTTTTAGCAGGATCTTGGTCCTCATGGATCCAACCTTTTGGTGGATCTCCATGGTCACCTCCAGCACCCCAATTCCCCGGGTTTTGGCAGGATCTCCCTCCAAGACGTGGCACAATCGGGTCAGGGGGGGTGGAAAAGGGAGGGGGTTTTCTTCTGGCGGTCCCAGCTTTGGGTTCACCCCTTCCTCGTGTGTTTGCCCCCCCCCCTTTTCCCCCCCAAAGCTGTGACGAGACCAACCTCTACTGGTACCAAGGCAACCGCTGCGCGTCGCGGGTCAGCAAGTTGGGCGTGGGCTTGGGCGTGGCCGTGGCCGTCCTGGCCGTCACCCGTCGCCGTCCTCGCCTTCCTCCTCTTCCGGGCCAGGAGGTCCGGCTCGTCCCACTGGTGAGGGGGGACGGGACCCCCGGGTGACCTCCCTGGGGTGGGAGAACCTCGCTGGGTGGTCGGTTCGCGGGTGTTCCTCGTCGTGGATGAGCTTCTGGGGGCGGAGTGGGGTGGACTGGGAGGGACTGGGAGGGACTGGGAGGGGGACTGAAAGAAGAGTGGAGGGGACTGGGAAGGGATTTGGAGGGACAGGGAGGGACTGGGAGGGATTGGGATGGACTTGGGGAGGAGTGGGAGGGACTGGGAGGGACTGAGTGGGGACTGGGAGAGAATGGAGGGGACTAGGAGGGACTGGGAGGGACTGGGAGGGACTTGGGGAGGAGTGGGAGAGAGTGGGAGGGACTGGGAGGGGGACTGGGAAGGGACTGGGAAGGGATTTGGAGGGACTGGGAGGGACTGGGAGGACTGGGTGGGATATACTGGGATGGACTGGGATAATGGGATATACTGGGGGGATATTGAGAGGGACTGGGACGGGATTGAGAGGGACTGGGAGGGACTGGGGTAGACTGGGATTGACTGGGATATAGGGGGATATACTGGGAGGGGACTGGGATATACTGGGATGTACTGGGACGTAGTGGGACGTACTGGGAGGGGGACTGGGAGGGGATTGGGATATACTGGGATGGACTGGGAGGGGACTGAGATATAGTGGGATATACTGGGATGGACTGGGATATAATGGGATATACTGGGAGGTGGGCTGGGATATACTGGGATGTACTGGGACGTAGTGGGATATACTGGGAGAGAGACTGGGAGGGACCAGGAGCAGAGTGGGAGGGTCCTTCGTGGGGGGTGGGGGGGAGTGGAGGAGCTGGAAGGGGGGGGGGGTCCAGACAGGGATGGACCCTCTGACCCCCCCTCCCCGTGTCCATCAGGGATCAGATGACCTTTGACCAGTGGTACCAGGACAGCACCGAGGAGTGGGACCGGGCCGGGGACCATCACCTTCTACAAACCCAGGTGGGTGGGTGGGGGGTCCCCCGTGACCCCCCTGGGTGGTGGGGGGGTCGGTTTGGGCCCGCCCTGACCCCCCTTGCCCCGTCCTGTCCCGCAGGCGCTCAACTGGAAGACGACCACGCGCTCGACCGCGGCGTCGTGGAGCTGCCGGCGCCGGTGAGACCGCGGGGACCTTGGGTTTGGGGACCCCTCCAATCTTCCCTCCGCGTCTGAGGCGTCCCAGCAGATCCGGATCCCGAGGCCGAGGGAGATCGTGACGGAGTTCTGAGACGCGGCGGCGGCGGCGCCGGGAGCGCCGGGGAGGGTGATCGACGCGCCGCGGCGCCGGCGCCGGCATCGCGGTCAACGCCGACATCGTGGTCAACGCCGTCATCTTGGTCAACGCTGACATCTTGGTCAATGCCGTCATCGTGGTCAACGCCGTCATCGTGGTCAACACCGTCATCTTGGTCAACGCTGACATCTTGGTCAATGCCGTCATCGTGGTCAACGCTGACATCATGGTCAACACCGACATCTTGGTCAACGCCGTCATCGTGGTCAACGCCGACATCGTGGTCAACGCCGACATCGTCATCGGCGGCGGCGGCGTCATCGTGAAGGTCATCGATGCCGTCGTCGTCCATCGCCGCCGTCGTCGTCGTCGTCGTTGCTGTCGTCAACGTCATCGTCGTCAGCGCCGTCATCGTCATGAATGTCAACACCATCATCATCATCATCGTTGTCATGAATGTCATCAACACCATCATCGTCATCATCATCATCATGATCGTGAATGTCATGATCACCATCATCACCCTCACCTTCATCCCCACCTCCACCACCATTTTTAGGGTGGTGACCCCACTTTTAGGGCAATGACCCCATTTTAGGATGGTGACCCCACTTTTAGGATGATGACCCCAATTTAGGATGGTGACCCCACTTTTAGGGTCAGGACCCCAATTTAGGATGGTGACCCCACTTTTAGGGTCAGGAACCCCAATTTAGGATGGTGACCCCCATTTTTAGGATGGTGACCCCACTTTTAGGGTCAGGACCCCAATTTAGGATGGTGACCCCATTTTTAGGATGGTGACCCCATTTTAGGGTGGTGGCCCCCATTTTTAGGATGGTGACCCCCACTTTTAGGATGATGACCCCCATTTTAGGGCAATGACCCCATTTTTAGGGCGGTGACCCCATTTTTAGGGTGGTTTACCCCCATTTTTAGGGTGGTGACCCCAATTTAGGGGCGATGACCCCATTTTTAAGATGGTGAGCCCACTTTTAGGATGGTGACCCCAATTTAGGGCGATGACCCCATTTTTAGGATGGTGAGCCCCATTTTTAGGGTCAGGACCCCATTTTAGGATGGTGACCCCACTTTTAGGATGGTGACTCCATTTTAGGATGGTGACCCCAATTTAGAGAGGTGACCCCAATTTATGATGATGACCCCACTTTTAGGATGGTGACCCCACTTTTAGGATGGTGACCCCATTTTAGGATGGCAACCCCATTTTTATGATGATGACCCCAATTTATGATGATGACCCCATTTTAGGGTGATGACCCCATTTTTAGGGTGGTGACCCCATTTTCGGGTGCTGACCTCGCACCCACAGCAGCACTTTCGGGCCGTGGCCCCTCTCCAAGGGTCATGCCCCCCTCCCCCTTCCCCCCCACCCCAAATTCAGGGGTGAGACCCCCCCAAAACCCCCCCAAACCCCCGGGGCTGGACCCCCAAGTTCTTCCCAATAAAGTCCCTCCAAGGACTCTGGTGTTACTGGTTTGTTCTTGACCACGCCCCCCCTCCCATCGCTGTGGCAACCGGCCACGCCCCCCTTGCCGTTGCCTTGGCAACAGGCCACTCCCTTGGTGACAGGCCACGCCCTCACATTGCCTTTGCGTCAGGCCACGCCCCCCCCCTCCGGACCAGAAGCCCCTCCCCATTCCCTTGGTGATTGGACACGCCCTCCTCCGTTGCCTTGACAACAGACCGCACCCCTCCCCGTAGCCTTGGTAACAACCCACGCTCCCTCCCGTTTCCATAGCGACAAGCCACGCCCCCTCCCCCCGCAAAGTCCCCCCGTTGCTCTGACGACAAACCACACCCCCCTCGCGTTGCCTTGACGACGGGCCACGCCCCTCTTTCCATTGTATTGGTCGCAGGCCACGCCCCCTTCTGCAGGAAGCCCCTCCCCACTCATTTGGCGGTCGGCCACGCCCCTCCCTCCCCGTTTCCCTGACAACAGGCCCCGCCCCCTGGGC